>NC_092691.1:16183849-16446889 GCF_964275005.1 Diadema setosum
ATCAAAAGAGGACGCCAACGGTTTCGAACATACGGGGGAGGGGGGGGGGCGCAAAAAAAAATCAAAAAAAGATAAGAAAAAAACGTAATGATGACGCAGAAATATACAAATTTCTGCTCACTCGCTTTTACTAATTTAGAGTATTTTTTCAAGTCCTCAGTTTGTTGGTATAAATCGTTATCTATAAGGTCGTCACTATTATTGTGAGATTTAATAAACAAAAAATGACAAGAATGCCATGTTTTGTAAGCAAACAAAACATGATGATGACGTGGACAAAATGACAATGTTTATTGTGTTCACACAAAAATTCCATGTTCTGTGAGCTGAAATACAACAATTTTCGGCTCGCTCGCTGCGCTCGCTCGCCAAAATTTATATATAAAAAAAGATAAGAACAATACGTGATGATGACGAGGACATTTACAAATTTCAGCTCACTCGCGCGCACTAATTTAGAGTATTTTTTAAAGTCCTCATTTTTTTGTTATAAATCGATATCTATAAGGCTGTCACTATATCTTGATTAGAATTGTAAGATTTGGTAAGCAAAAAATGACAAGAATTCCATGTTTTGTAAGCTGAAATACAAAAATTTTCGGCTCGCTCGCTGCGCTCGCTCGCCAAAATCTATCACAATTCATTACATTTAAATCACCCTCAAAAGATCCCTTTTAAGTGCTTGAAAAAGCATCATGTGGACTTTGTTTAAAGTCCCTATACCGGGATGGGGTTGGGGTTGAACACTTTTTCAGAAATTAGGGGCGCAATTTTCGTGCTCGCCCCGGGCGCCGTTTTCCCCAGATACGCCACTGCCTAGCTGTCATCTTTGGCCGACCGCCGACAGCAGCTATATACGACTTTTGCCAAATCACTGCAAGGCCCAACATCCAAACTGCATAATAGTAATCTCCTACCACCCATGAAAACTCATGATCATAACACTAGGAGCGGCATCCAACGCTCAGAGCCCCGGTGTAGAAGAAGTAGATTCAGAAACAGTCCGATACACTTCACACGCATTTTAAATTCAGCAAGTTTTCTTTGCGTAAGATTACACATGTAAATGTTATGTTATGGATAAGAAGGGCTACCCATATCAACAAAATTGATCTTCATGGTTATGTAGTGAGTTGAGTGTATTTGTTAAGGATACAATAATGCTTTAATTTCATTTACTCTTTTCCTAATTTCCTTCTTCTTTCTCCCCGTTTTCTCTGTGATCACGGCATGTATGAGTATGATTATAGTGAAGTCTGTTCATCAGTTTTATTAATCTTAATCAGCTTTGTATATTTTTTTTTTGTGCGTGTCTAAAAGAATGTTGTCCTTCATATGAATTTGAATTGAATTTGAATTCGATAATATCAGAGGATATTGAAGGAGAGTAGAGGTGAATACCTATAATGCTTATTTTTTTATGTATATTGTGTTTTTTGTGTAAGTGATAGACATGATATACACGGGTTATGATTTGGTATCCTGGGTTTTTGTTATTTCACACTTTCGGGTTCTTGTCACTGATCTTGATCACGGGTTATGTACATTTTTGAAGCATCCAAAATTAAGTCATATTTATGATTATGTATATATAAAAATATCTTTTATTGTTATATATAATATCATGCAAACATTAGAAGAATTACCATATTGGGGATATTGAGTGACTTTAATTTGATATAGATATCGATATTATTATAATGAATAGTGTATTGAGAGTGGGAGAGGGAGGGAAAAAAGGAGAAAAAGAAGGAGATATGTAGATTCAGTGAAACATAGAAAAGAGAGGGAGATAGACAGAAAGAGAATGACATGGAGAGAGGGAAAGAGATAGAGAGAGAGAAATGGGAGGCGAGACAGGTGATATTTTTTTTTTGTCTGAAATATATATCATGTGCAATATTTATCGCGATTCCCCTTTGACTATCTGTGATTCGCGAAGTGTAATATTTCATATTTCACAGAACAAGTCATATATTTAATTTTAGTTTAATTTGAATATGTGTGTGTAGTTCACTTTTTTTTGGGGGGGGGGAGTTATTTTGATGTATTCTTATTTAATCATTTGCTGAAAAACGTCACAATTCGGTCTTTGGCTGTGACGGTGTTGATATCAATAAACCATTTCAATTCAATTCCATTCAATTCAAATCGCCTCCTTTCATAGTACATTGTACGTCTCTATCTTAATCTGTGCCGACTGAGCATCTTTCAACTTGTTGGAATTTGAATATTTGATCAATAAGTAGGTCCCCACATTTTTATCTATTTCTATTTTGAAATTGTACACCTACCTGTGCTATAACGAACTGTAGGCCTACATGCTCCTTCACCAGGTCCGTTCTATACTTTTACGGCGTAACTTTCGCTTTATTCATGCTTTATTCACACAATATTACACAATTCATGAACATTATCCTGTTTCAACGTGTTCAAAGCATTTTCACTGCCAGCTCAAGGAATATGCTTTGCCTTTCTCACAGGTTAAGCTTCCTTTGGAATGACGTCAAATGAAATCCAACACAAACAAACACACATACACGTACGCACGCCCACACACACACAAACACGCACACGCAAACACACATGTAATATATTACACACACACACACACGCAAACACACATGTAATATATTACACACACACACGCAAACACACGTGTAATATATTATACATGTACATCTATGGAGTACTCTGATTTGACGGTTCAACTTGGGACCAGCGTGTTTGCAATGAAATTAGATGGAGGGCCATTCTGGCTTCAAAGTACGATACGTGCTACAAATCATGACATTTCTGTAATAAGAAAGTAAACACAAGTCCCTATCCGTTTAGTTGCCAACCTTGAACATTACCTAAATACACGTACATGTATAGTTTTGTTTGTTTGTTTGTTTTTGTTGCAATGAGATCCTATAATTTGGGTTTTTGGAATCCCCCGGGTGTGACGGCATGCGCGTTGCAAAAAAAAAAAGAACAACAATGTTTTGTGCCACCCTCGCGATAATGCCTGCCAATTATGGTGATAAAGTGTTTTCTACGAAAATATGAAAATGTGAACATAAGGACCAATTTACCACCGCTTCCCAGTCCCCGAATCTGGCATGAACGAATTTGAAACGACAGTCAAAAATGTACTTACTCGAAGTATTAACATAGCCTTTCACTTCTGATTTTACAGAAGCCCATTTAAAAAAACATATAGGCCTACTTTAGCGATTATTCCTTCAACTTTAAAAATCTGACCATGCGTTTTAAAAAAGACGAAAATGTGAAAATTGGGCCCAAATTTGATCCCCCCAGATCTACCATAAACAAAATGGAAACTACAGTCAATAAAGTACCTACTCGAAGCACTAACTTCGTTTTTTGTTGTTGTTGTTGTTTTTTTTGTTGTTGTTGTTGTTGTTTCTTTTTTGTTTTTTTTGTTTTGTTTTTTTTTTGGGGGGGGGGGGTCAGGCCCCGGGCCCCAAGGGGGCAGGACTTGGTGCCTATTTAAACAAGTTGAGATACTACCCTATGGAGCCGGGAAATGTGCAAAGGTCTCGCCGGAAAATATGCAAAAGTTTAATTTTGCAGAGAAATGTGGCAACGTCGCACGGAAATGTGCAAATCATACTTCACCGATTATTATGTACACGTGTATAAAGATGGTAATCAAAACTGCGCATGAACCTTCACCATTACATTTTCTTTGTAAAATCCTTGACAGATTTTCATCAAACTGGGCAGCTGGTACCATTATGGGCACCTCAAAGTCCCACAACTATGGTTTTTAAAAATCATCTTCTCTATAACCAAATAAGATAGAGCTACATTGGTGCTATAGAGACATTGCTGACTGTATCCAGGGATGCCGTGCACGCGGGCCAAGGGGGTGTCACGTGGGAGATGGGTCAACACTTTAGCATTTTAAATTTCTCTCTAAAATCCTATGACAGATTCTAACTGTCTCATTTGGCTCAAATGGGCACCATGCCCCACCTGGGGGCCGGGGGCAAACCCCTGAAATTAAGGAATCTTAAAAAAAAAAAAAAGAAAAAGAGTTAGTACATTGATGACTGTAGTTTCAAGTTTGTTCATGGTGGAATCAGGGGTGTCCCCCTTGGGACCCAGGGGAGGGGGTGGGAGGTGTCCTAATGAGGGCCTAAATTGTACATTATCATCTCTTTCTTGAAAAACCTCTTTATGAATTTTCACCAAACATGGCAGGTAGCATCCCTAGGGGCATAGCGTCTCAATTCCTTCAAATAGGTACCATGGCCACCTGGTGGGCAACCTGGAGGCCAACGCACCCTAATTAAGCAAGCTTTGTAGACCTCTAGAACCAGAAGTGATAAAGCGAAGCTAATACAATGAATAAGTATATTGATGGCTGTTGTTTCAAGTCTGTTCATGGTGAAATCAGGGGTGCCCCCTTGGGACCCAGGGGAGGGGTGGGATGGGCCCAAATGAAGACTTAGATTGTCCAATATTGTTCATATTCTTCTTGAAAACCACTCGGTGGATTTTTAACCAAACTTGGCAGATAGCATGCCTAAGGGGTCAGTATATGGGGGTGAGGCATGGTGCCCATCTGAACAAATTGAGATCCTATCCCCTAAGGATGCTAATGGCCAAGTTTGGTGAAAATGGGTCATAGGGTTTTCAAGAACAAGATGAAAATGTAAAAAGTTTACGACGCACGGCGCACAACGGAGCCTTCGGCTCTGGTGAGCTAAAAACTTACAACAAATCTGAATCTCTTCTGTGTTACTGTACTTCCTCAGATACAGTGTTGCTTTCGAGGCATAAAGCTTTCGCGTATTGGAGCCGAGGGATCATCTCTCCCAATGTGGTGCTTTTATCCGCCCTCTAACAGTAATTTTAATAAGCGACCTGACTACAAGAGTCCTCAACTTGTGTCCACCTGGAACACTTGGCAAAGTTCCTATATACCCTCTGCGCCGGAGAATAACTCTTCCCACCCCCCCCCCCCCCCCTTTTGTGACTTGTGATAGCTAAACAATGGCAAGAACTCTGGTGGGCTAGAGATAATTTATCTACATATGTAGAACTAATAAGGTGATACTTTTGTTCCCTCTCTCTCAAAAACAATCATTCACGTTCGCACACACAAAAAAAAAAATGTGAAGAAAAAAAAAGCACCAAAAAAAAGAACTAAAACTGGAGTAACAGAACCATACAGTTGTTTTCGTAGTTATTAGTACTATTTTATTTTCTTCTACTAAATGCAAACCATGGCATAGTATTTGTTGTAACGATTGTATGAAATGGATCCATCACTAAAGCTCACTTTTTATCCTCTCAGTTTTCAAAATTCCCTAAACATCATTGCACATAATGGCCAAATGACATGACAGTTTTGAAATGTGCATCGAACCTAAACAAACCATTGATCCAATACTTTGAACAAGATAGGTACTGCACTACATTTCTACAAATGAAAAAAAAATAAAAATGTGTAAATTTCATATTCATGACAAACTCATCAACAGAAAAGGCAACATTGCTCTGTTAGTTATCACTTGAATATCTTATCTTGTAGATTTATTAGTACGTTTAAATAGAAAATATGAACAGAACGGAATTTTCAGTGTTTCTTTCTACACATAAATCTATATCACACTGAATTTCTAAATAATTTCTTAGCTGAAAGCAATGGAGAAGTAGTTGAAAAGAGTAATGAGTAACGTTAGAATAGTAAGTATGAATAAAAGCATTGAAAACAAAGGAAAGAGTGAGTAAAGAACTGCCTAAACCAGAAAAATGAGAAGGTAGAGACTGTTCACATGTTGCCCCTTTTGAATTAAAAATACACATTGACTCTGTATGGGTAAGAAATTTGAAGGACAAATTGTAGAGATTTCAACCACAGATGGTGTCAATGCATTTATCAGCACTGCCGACACGCAGTCAGGGAGAAACTTGTGTGTTACACGCATATCAATGGACAAAAATAAGTCCTAAATCAAGCATTTTTTTTTTATCTGACAAACTGTTACAAGCTACTGAAATCCTTGCATCTGATTGGCTGAGAGCAAATTTGTCCCACAACTTTGTCGGACAAAATGCTTCATGAAATGCCCACTAGATCTACACTTATTTCAGAAGAACTGGATAATGTTTTGGTAATTTTCGGTATACACTGTACAAGGACTTGTAATGCAGTGATAGTGAAGTCAAATATCAAAGATGGCTATTTTGAACAGCATGCGGGATGCTACAACAGCAAAAACAAAACAAAACAAACAAAAACATTTAAAGAGCCATTAATCTCATAGTTTTTGTAGAATTGTGCATAAATTTCCACAGATTTTCAACAGAGATGTTAATGTTTTCACTTACAACAACCCCTTTCGAGTAAATTCTTCCTTTGTGCACCCAACCAACAGTGATAGGTACATCCTACCATACAGTTATTTGATTCACATAAACAGTCTGCTCGAAACGCATAAAGCAAGAGCCATAACTGCCAATCTATGTATTCTTTCTTCTGAGAAGCTGTCTTGCATAAATGAATGAAATAATTTAAAATGTACATAATTCCTTATTTCTACCGTATTTCTGAATTTTCTTGAATTAAGTCAATAAAAACAATCATCAACCGGGGCGTCGGTCAGTTTAAATGATACGAGTTATATAAGTTTTGAAGACATGTGCGAGGAAGCGGAGGAAGGTGTGCGAGGGGATATCCCCTCCCACAAAGGGGCGATTTTGCATTTTCAGACCTGTTATTCAGAGATCTAGTGCGGACATTTTGGTGCAATATGCGATTTTTGTTTTAAAAAAATAACATTCATATTCAGGGGGATAGGCTCCTTCCCTCATGAGGGAGATTTTGCATTTTCAAACCTTAAATTAAGAGATATGGTGCACACTTTTGATAAGATATTCGATTTTAGTTGCTATCACAAGATTAAAAAAATATATAATAGAGTATTCAGGGAAATGTGCCGGGGGAGGGGGCTATCCCACAAGAGGGAGATTTTCGTTTTCAGAGAACTGGTGAACTCCTTCGGTGAAATATTCCATTTCTGTTTCTATTAAAAAAAAAAGTAAGAAGTATTCATATTTCAGGGAGATGTGCGAGGATAGGGTGTGGGAGGAGATAGGCCTCCTCCCACACAAGGGAGATTTTGCATCATAATTATTTGAGACCTAAAATTAAGAGGTATGGTCCAAATTTTTGATGAGACATTTGATTTTAGTTGCTATGTATCAAAACAGTAAGAAAAATATAAACTAGTTTTGGGGAGGGGTGGGACATGGGGACATTTTTGCATTTTTCAGACTTCAAATTCACAGAACTGGTCACCCCTTTGGTCAAAATATTATTCTTTTTTTTTTTTACTACAAAAAAGGGAACATTTATACTCAGGGAAATGTGCGGGGTGAGGGTGTGGGAGGGGAGATATTCTATAGGGTCATCCCACACGAGGGAGATTTTGTATTTTCAGACCTGAAATTCAGAGATCTGGTGCACTCATTTTGTGAAACATTCGATTTTAGTACCTATGAAATAAACTAAGAGAACAAAAATACTTATTCAGGGAAATGTGAGGGGGTGTGACACGGGGAGATTTTGCATTTTTAGCCTTGAGATTCAAAGATCTGGTGCATCTCTTTTTGTTTTCGATTTTTTTTTTTCTGTCAAAAAAAAAGTGAATAACAAATATACATACTGTTAGTCAAGGAAATGTGCGGGGGAGAGTGTTGGGAGGGGGATACCGTCTTCCACTTTACTGAGATTTTGCATTTTCAGACCTGAAATTCAGAGTTACGGTGACCACTTTCGGTAAAATGGAATATTTTTGTTCCTATCAATAAACAAAGAAATAATAAAATTGGGGGAAATGAGCCGGGAAATGGTGTTGGAAGGGGTACAGTCCCTTCCTATACGAGGGCGATATTGCATTATTAGACCTGAAATTCACCGATCTGGCGCACTTTTGGTGACACAAGGCCCATTCACATTGCCAGTCCAACTTCGCAAATTTACTGCCACTGCGAAGTTCACTATAGCAACTGTGACGTCAGTGCGAAGTTCACCTCGTAACTTTCGCAAGTTCAGCAGAACCAAATTTAGCTCACTTCGCGCAGTTAGCTGCAAGATTAGTATAGACCGATTCAAGCAACTGTTCATGGAAGTGCGCCCTCTTAAGGCGACGCCATAACTGGGGGCCAAACAGGCCGGGTCGGCAAGCGCCCTGCGTGCGTGGCAAGGGTGCCAGCGGCAGCCAGTGCTTTTACCACCCGGCGCCAGCCGGCCAGC
This sequence comes from Diadema setosum, assembly GCF_964275005.1. Taxonomy (NCBI): domain Eukaryota; kingdom Metazoa; phylum Echinodermata; class Echinoidea; order Diadematoida; family Diadematidae; genus Diadema; species Diadema setosum. Next base: position 16,192,125 of record NC_092691.1, read on the forward strand.
TAGCTATCTCTGGCGCTGGCAGCGATCGACGCATATCTGGCTTTGTCTGAACTATAGTCTATATCTTTTTTTTTCGCTAGCTGATTAAATATAAATACAATTAAACAACTTGTACCGACTATGAGCGAATGGGTAGATGACATACGGCTGTAGCCAAAACTTGAATTTCAAGGTAAATATCGGTACGATCCGTGAGTGTTTGTAGACTCTATTTCTTTGGCGGTGACTTGGGTACTCGCATGTAAGCCCCGTATATTCACATTTGTGTAAGAGAATAAAAACCGCTGGGGAGAATTGTTGCTAGGCGCAGGCAGACGTCTTGCTAGTAAGCCTAGACTGTTGACAAGTTAACTGATATGATTAGATACAATATGGATAAGAATCGTGAGCTAAATATGGCGCTATAATTTGCAAGATATCAGTTAACTTAATCTTTTAAGGGCAGGCTTTTGCCTTTACTCGGGAGTGTCGGGCCAGCAGGGTAGAATCTAATTATACACAGCCCAGTCGCCGCTGTACATACCATATTAACAGCGTCTGGTCGGGCTAGGTAGAATCTGTCTAACGTTAGATCTTGTCTAGAAATCTAGGCAAGAGTACAGACTAGATCTAGACCTATTGACTTCTAGAACCCTACATCCTATATCATTTTCGGTTGTCGATAACTTCAGGCAAGCCTAACTAAGTAAACCAAACGGAATATAAATCTAGGCGTTTCTAACGACTACGTCGCCTGATGTCTTCAACCAAAACTTCTACTGTTTTAATTTTTAGGTCTAAGTAACCTTGCATAACATCACGCTAACGCCTAATATTATAATCTACAAAAGTGATTTTTAAATCATACTTTCTTAGTATGATTATAAAACGGATATGTTTCTCACCATCCATGGTTTAATATTTAAGTATCACTTTATCAAAAGTCAAATTCAGAGTTCCAGGCCAAAATTGAATAGGCCTATGGTCAATTCAGTGCTGAACATTGAAGAAGTGAAAACAATATAAGAATTTAACGCATCTTGAAACATTTATTTAGCTGTAGTGTAGGCTGTAAAATGTTTGTCATGATAATAAAGTCTAGCCAGGAAGTGTATTCTAACTTTGGCAAGTAGGACACCAAGGATAAGAAAAGAAAATCAGTGAATTATCAAATTCTTTGATCTAAACTTGTCTTCTAAGATGAACAACATATTTTACGAATATGCAGTGATAACCTACTCAAAATAGTTAATAGAGAATCTAGTAGACATAGTTTGTTTCGAAATCTGTGCATTTTTATACCGTTGTATTTCACTTAATTGTCTTTAATTCTTGCCTTAATTTATCATGCGTCAGCCATGTCTGAATTTCACACACTGCCGTGCAGCTTCCATTTCCATTTTTTCTGTTATTTGTGCACCCAGCAACTGCACAATATGTTTTCCTGATCCTTCCTTTGAAGCTTTCAAAGTGGATCAATATGTCTGAATCACTCATATCAATTTGTCCAAAAGAAAAGCATTTAAAGCCGCTGAATGACTTTTCCCACAGTGAGTAAACAATCACAATACTAGCGCGGCGGTGGCCGGCCGCGGCGCAGCGGCCAGGCCCGGCTAACTATGCGCGATGGGTACGCTAGGCTGCTGAGCTGCACGTGCAACTCGCTGGGTAGCTAGCTCGCTGGAAGCCCCCGTTGGCCCCCAGTTGTGGCGACCGTTATAGCGCCGCTAGGCGGCGGTAGGTGAATAGGCCATCGAAATTGAATCGCTCTATACGCACTGTAACTGCGCGAAGATATGAGACAATGCACGCGCAATCCAAAAATTCGCATACAAGTCAGTACAATGCGATATGCGTTTATTGAAGTACATGCGTATGGCTGGCCATCCCTGCCATTAACGCCATCTACTGTACGTACGCTCAAACTACCGTACATACGCTCAAAACAACCGTACGTAAGCTTATTGACCAATCAGCGAGCTCAGTTAAGCACTCGTACGCTTCTAAAGCATACGTACGCTCTAAGCATACGTAGGCTACTCTTGCTTACGTACGTATGCGCAGTTTTCTGTTGACTGCCCAATCAGAATTCCCGTTACAGTCAAATCTCCGTAATCCTGCAGACTGAAGTGTTCAAAACTCCGTTGCGCGCAGTCTAACACTATCTGGAGAACTTGGCCTCGTCCTCGGGGGCACATTAGACAACTCTGTATGGGACAACTTCATGTTCATTGAAGAAGATTTTAAGGGTATTTTCTCTTTTCACACCGAATTGGCGATGTGTCCCATAATAATTCATGGTAGGGGGTACTGAGTGTCTGGTGCCCGTTCTCCTGATTTGTAACTGATGTAGAGGACATTTTTTTTTTTTTTGTTATTTGCATTACAAGATGTTTTTCATTTCTTTTTTTAATTCAGTTAATGCACATTTCAAGGGTATTTTTTTTTTTTTATTTTCAAACCGATTTAGCAGTGTGTCCTCGGATAATTCATGGCAGGGGTACTGAGTGTCTGTGGGCCCGTTCTCCTGATTTATAACATATGATGCAAAATTGACCTTTCGTTAAACCACTATGAAATTATTTTCACATTGCTTTGCATAATATTGTGTCAACTCTCAAAAAGAGCCTTTCAGTTCTTCAAAAGTAGAGAGGTATTCCTTTTTTTTTTTTCTTTTCTTTTTGAGGGGTGAGGATGGGGGATGGCAGTGTGGTAGCTCAGTGTAACATACGGGTGAAGGCATACAGTGCAATAATTCAAATATTATCATTCTTATTTTCATTTTCATTCACCTCCTTTTTTCGTAGTAGGCCTATAGGCCTAGTATTAGGCTATTATCATGATATAATTATCATTATCATATAGTCCCCCATCCTCCCCTTTATCTGATAATGCTATATGGATTTACTGCGGATCAACAGTAGATGTTAATACATACATTGTAGATGGCTAAACCATTCCCACGGTGGCTCGGAAATGGAATCACTATGGGCAAAATTCCCCCCATTCCACCCCCCCCCCCCCCGCCCTGGGACGTAAAAACAAAACAAAACAAAACAGAAATCCCAGTTCCACAACTGTTTACAAAGTGTACGATCAGGGGCGCTCCCTCCATTTTTATCCATTTTATACTTGAGATCTTAGGCTTTTTGTACAATGAGTTGCATTTATCATTACATCATTCATAACGTACTAAAAAGTTACTAGTAAGTCCATAACCTTTATCATCATTTCTTTATAAAGACGATTTTTTTGGGGGGGTCACTTTTATTTTATTCATTGGGTGTAGAGGAAAGTGTTTCTGATATTATGTATTTGGTGAAGCTACTGCCTCCCCTTTGAATGCTTTGACAAAAACATTTGACAGACAATTTTTTTTTTTCATATTTAATATTATAAAACACGGCTCCACTAATTGACACCCTGCCCAGTCCTTCTCTTGTCATCGGTTTCTATTTCAAGGAGCCTAACCATGTCTTTTGACTGCATCAGTTCTTGCCTCCCTTCTGGATCCAGAAGGGAGGCAAGAACTGATGCAGTCAAAAGACATGGTTAGGTAGACCATGAACCTCTGGGTAAGTCTCAACATTCGAACGGTTTTACGTTGTCTACAAATAAAAAAAGAATGCATGATCGCATACACCGTGTAATATAATATAACAAACTAATCAAAGTTAAAAAAAAATAGTTGTTGCCAATGTTCTATAGATACAATGTATTTCACAAATAAAAAGGCTTCACTTTTATACATGTGACTTTTTCGCCCTTCCACCTTTTGAGTCTGGTCTAAAACTGCTTGTGGTGGAGTATTTTCCTCACAATAGGCCGAGATGCATACCCGGTACATGAAAAAGTGCTCTAATTTTTGGTTTTTGTGACCACCGTGTGGCAACTAAATGAGATTTTGGACAAATATAGATTTTTTTTTTATCAAAAACCACTAAAACTCGTCAAGTCTAAAAAGTGCACAATTCTGAGTTATTTCATAATTATGTTTAGCGCCATCTTGAGTTCAAAATTGTACACTAGGGCAATTGCCTGTGTATTAGATCACCTTTTCTGTTGTGATAGAAATGTGATGCATACTGTTGCATCATAGTGTATGGACTTAAATTGCAGACATTGTTCTTTAAATGTAAATTTTTTCTTGTTTTACTTAAAATGTTTTCATTACTTGCCGGGACACCTTTGCAAACCATTTTAGTCATTTGGTATAACTACATGGGAATGGGGTAATGACATCTGAAACATGTTAAAGGGATTGTACAGTTTCGGTTGAGACCCAACTTCAGATTTCTCACATTTTTGGTGAGATAATGATAAACTTTTTATGAAATATGAAAGAGCATGTAATTTTAAGAGGAATTCAACGTTTATTTGCTTGAAATTGGTTTTGAATTAAAATGGCCGAGATATCCAAAAAAGAGCGATCCTATAAAATTGGGACCCAGCTTTTATTACAATCGCTTTGTTTTACTTTGTTTTTGGGTGCCTCAGCCATACCAAAACCGATTTTCATCAAATAAACTTTGAATTCCTTCTACAATGGTATCCTCTGTACTACATTGTATTTCATAAGTGGTTTCCTGGTATCTCGAACAAAGTTAAAGTCAAATTATCATATCCGCCAATACTTATAAACTATCCCTTTAATGTTCAGAAATTAATGTAGTTATCTTGAAGTGTATGGAAAATATCGTTGTGTTGATTCCAAGAGACTGAGTAATTTTTTTTTTTCCTTGTATTTCCTCATCACTGTCACTCTTCTGCTGTCGCCCTCTTTTCTCATACCTGTACCTCTCTCTCTCTCTCTCTCTCGATCTTTTGCATTTTTGCAGGCAGTTATTGCACACACACACACATACACACACATGCACGCAAACACACACACAGCCACGTCCCCTTCTCTCCCTCTCTCTCTCTCTCTTTATTTCTCTTTCTCTCACTACACATCTTTTCAGTTTCAAACATAAACATTTTGAGAAATAATGAAAGCATCCACACATTTGACATTGCCAGAAATACATTTTTCTGTATGAACTTTAAATTCTATTTTCAGCTTGTCCTCATTAGTCATGTAATACTGGCAGCTTCTTGAGGATTGCATGATTGAATTCAGCATGAAGACACATACGCACGCAGCACAATTGCATAGCAATCGAATTTGACTGAAAGGCATTTGTAATGTATTTAATAATTTATGGTCATCATTGTCTGATATTCTTAAAACCAAGCCGCATGAAAGTTACAAGCAAGTCATATGAAGACATTCTTCTTAATAAAATGTCACATCAAAATACTGACAATCCAAATTTTGGAAAAAGTAAATTAATCATGATAACACCACATCTCATCAACCAAAATTGAAGTTTTCATCGTAGTTTGACTTTGGGGATTTATATAACATTAGAAATTACCGACAAACAACAAAAATAACAGAAAATACCTGTCAATGACACCAATAGTGTTAGATGCTCATGATCGTAAATCACTGAAACATGTAATACAATGACCATGTGAATGCACTTTATTACTCTGAGTGTTCATCTAGTTTATCATGAAAAAATCAATTTACCGCTGTAAACATGACAGAGATAAACCAACATCAGCTTATCGTTTGACACATGATAGTTAAGAAAACATGCCTTGAATAAATTGAGATTACAGGCATGTCCGAAATTGTCTGTCCCTCTCAATTCCACTTTCTCTCAACTTTGATAAATTTTTCTTCATGACCAGTCTTTCTCTTGACTTTAGCAGAAAACAAAACAATGCCAACAGAAATACTATTTCACTGTAACTCATAATACTAATTACTGTACAATGTACTGATCCACAATGCAACATTTCAAATGGTTATCTTTAGACTATCTTCCATCACATTACTTTGTGAAGTACATACTACAGTGCTTGTCACAGTGCTTAATTTTCTTGATACAGCACTGCAAACAAATCTTCAGCATTGATATTCACTTTATGAATACATGTATATAAAATGGAAGTATTTAGTGGCAAAAAAAAAAAAAATAGTTCTGCATTCCAGAAGTTTGCAGGAACATTTTCATCAATTAAATCAATGTGCTAAAAATTTTACCTTACAATTCATGCAGTAACATACATGCATAGTAAGACAAGTTTCTAAAATGTCACCTACAGGAAAGATAAGAGCAACTAAATTGTAGATGAAATGGCATCCATCATGCATGCAATGTACGCTTTCATTATCGATGTCATAAACAAGGAAATCCCTCAAGACTATAACTCTTACTGTGACAAAGTTAATTTCAAGTTTATCATATCACCAGATTGACAGGAATGACTGCAAGTATCCTATCAAGGACCACTCTAATCTTGTGCTTTCCTCTAATAATCTATATATACAAAGAACACTTTAGCACCACCCCATCAAAATTTATCCTTATTAGTTGTGCATTATGAAAATTTTATATCATTCTCCCTTTAGACAGTGTGGCTACTGGAAGTCAAATTATACAAACTTATACACCTTATTGTTAACAATCAACATCAACTATCGATTCTGTCTAAATTAATGACCGTTGTCATTTAACTGTTTAAAAAGAAGGAACTATAATGCTAGTATATTACAAGGATCCCATAGTTGAGATGAGGAGAAATCAAAGTGGAATACTATGTACTATGAAGAATATGACCTGGAAAAAAACATTAAGCTTTGTTTTCATAAAGAATTATTGAGTTTTTGGCAGATAATTATTGATGTAACTGACATGGGTTTTCCAAGATAAAGAAATTTATAGATGCATGCTACATTTCCTTTTTTTTTTTCTCCCTGGCATCAAAGATTTTCTCTTTCACAAAATTATATTGCAATAAAATCTCAGACAGGTTACTAGAGTATTTTACTGTGCCATGTCCTTAATTCCGTTCATGAGTTGTTATTGAAGCATTATTGTCATGAAGATATATGTACACAGCATATAATATGAAATACAGGAAAACTGTCCACTGTTCACTTTTCAAATTTTACAGATCTGCATCAGCCCTGTATTTTGGATGGTTTGTAGATTTTTCTTCTCAGACTTAAAACCTTCACACATACACTATTCTGGTAATCCAGAAACACAAAGTGATATCTCATTTCCCAATTTAACTTCAGCCATGACAAATGAAGACATTGTTACAGTGTACAGTTGTATCTTTCAGCAAACTACAAACACTGGAAAAACAGCATTTCAAACACTGCAAATACCTTACTAGCTCTTGATTGCCATCTACATGTATATGTTACAAAGAGTAGCTTCTGTAGCTTTTGCGCTGCAATTTTGACCACACTGCTCTCTCAGCAACGCCTTGAGGGTCTGGAGGTAGCATGATGTTTCTGACACGTTGCCGTTGCCGTTGGTCCTTAATTCCCATGCCTAATAATCTTGCCCTTACAGCATTCGATCTAATTCTTGCATTTCCATGCAAGGTATTACAGATGTTCTCATCAAACTCAATGCCTAACAAATCTGAGAAAGATGATGCTATTTCAAGTCATATTCCCTGCAAGAAAGAACAGGAGGGGTGAAAAAAAAACAACAATACAAGTGTTTACAACTAGACAAATGATTTGAAAGTACAAGTGGGAAAGAATGAACATGAAATGATAGAAAAGATTCATAAAAAGATGGTTTATCAAGAGATGAATTGTTATAGCAACTAGAATGATTGGGCGAGATTAATTATTCTCGAATAACTGAATAATTTTACAAACAGTTAAAAGATGTGACAGTGGGACATTTGTCTTGAAAGGAAAATAAATTTCAATGTACAAGCTGTAATGAATTCCTATAAAGTAGGTAATTAATATAATCCACTCCTCTTTGACTTGCCAGAGTCGCAGTAGAGAAAATTACTTGAGCTATGCAGGTATCGACAGCAACTCTTGCTATTTTTGGTCAGCTACTGGACCAACAGCAAGTAACTCATGTTGCAGCAACACTTGACATGATAGTCACTGCATGGGATAATTTTGTCTGTTGAGAATGAGAAGGGCGTTAAGTGGTCATGAACACTATGGGTTTAGTGGCAACTTAACGCCCTTATCATTCTCAACCGACGATAGAGTTGAAATCAGGACTTGTTCGCGCAGCGGGACTTTGATAAAATGAAATGAGATCTTACATGCATAAAGAGGGAAGCATAATACTTCACTGCACATAGAATTTGAAAAGTGAAAAATAAAATTCATGTTGGTGTTGCTGTCCTTTATGATACAGAGCAGTCAAGCCCCATTCTTTCTCATGAAGCTTTCTGTGAACCTCCTATAACACACATACAAGGTAATTTGGAGTATAAATCGTACAGATGGATAAGCAAAGAATGGGCATAAACTTCTAAAAACACCTAGTACATATAACGTACACGTACTACAAATCATGCTGCTTGATCTGCTATAATGTTCAATATACATGTACCTGACTCACTGATGATGAATTCTCTTTAAACCTTCAGTGTCTCTGCCATGTGTGGGATGGTGAATACTCACATGATGAAAAATTGTAGGTGCTCTTGAGTTATCTTGTTCTTTGGGGCACCACGGAGTCCTAGTATTCAAGGAGCATGATAACCGATGTGACCTACAAGACAGTAGAAAAAAAAGAAATTAACTAATCTATATTTCAAAACCTGAATGTGATAGTACCCCTACTATATTGCTTGATTGGAAGGGAAATTGAAAGATTGCAAGCAGTATCACACCATGTAGTGACTAGTCCAACTAACAGAACATGACGTAGCTGAGATACAAACTGTAATATCGAGCATGAAATACATTTAAGACAATAAAGTCCCTAAGATGGCATCTACAGATTCATGTTGACTGCTACATATTGGTATGTTTATGTATACATAAACAAAATAACAGATTGTTGACTGACCTGAATTACATATTTTTCTAAGATATTAAGTGTTACAAAGGAATTCTAAACCTTAGCTATGGCTTTAAAAAAATGATTGGTAACTATCACTGATTGTGAATTATACCCCAACCAAAAAGTGAGGGAGTGTACATTGTAAATGTAGGTTAAGCCACTATATTTTTGTATGGTTTGTTTGAAAAAAAAAAATGATATAAACTGGCATTGTATTGTATTGGACAATACTGACAACACATATTAATCACATGTGACAAATCACTAAACAAAATCCTCAAAAACTGACTACTAAGCTCAATCTGCACTCTATAATTTTCATTCAATCATCTGTTAGTGTTACATGCACCATGGCAGCACACTGTTTGACATTGACAATTGGTGAAAGAAGTTTGCAATTCTGCATTCTAAGCAATAAACTGTGCCAAATTTCAAGTGATATATGATCACAAATTGAGGAAATTAGTTTTTTTTTTTATTCTGCTCTCAAGATAACATGATTTTTTAGGCTTTAGCACAAAATAAGGAATAAATTCATCCAGATTTATACTGAAGCTCATGTCTTGTTGCGGTTGGTCTTAAGTACACACATACCCTGGTAATTCTGGTCAAATTCTGAATTTATAATCAAATCCATAACTATTATCTCAATTTACCTTCCAATTACAAAGTTTGTCATCTTGTCATTCAAGCTATCTGCGGACATAGTCTCTAACAGTCTCTGATGACAGCGCAGCACCTTCGAAGAAACAGTTCCGCCATGGTTGTACAGCATAACTCACAGCATGTAGACTCTACTGCAGGTTAACCTACCACTACCAGCTAAAGTTAGCAGTATACAGTCCTCCACTCCGGGAAGAGGCCGCGCCGCCAGGCCTAAGAGTCAGGAGAGATGTACCCCTATGCTAGCGCCGCCACGCATACGGTGTAGGTGGATAGGTAAGCACGACAGCCGCAGCTCAAGCCAGCACCGGAAAGCATGATCGATCGAGCGTTTATAATCTTGGTTTTACCTGAACGAAATATGCGACACTAATTATAATATCATTTTCAATTGAAATTTGGGCCAAAGAGGAAAACTTTATTTGTCATTATAAAATCTACTCCGTCATTCATTACTTTAGATATTCAACATTAAAAATTACAATAATACTGAACAGGCTGGGTTCAGGATTCAATGAAAGCCGCCATATGATTGGTTGATTTACAAGAACGAATTTCAGATGGTACTGAGCATACGTATGCATAGAGCGTACGTACAATTATAGCGTACGTATGCTTTAATTGTACGTACGCTCTTAGAAGCGTACGTGTGCTTAACTGAGCTCGCTGATTGGTCAATAAGCATACGTACGGTTGTTTTTGAGCGTGCGTACGGTAGATGGCGTTAATGGCAGGGATGGCCAGCCATACATTCGCAGTATCTCTCGCACTTTTGTTTGGAGGGTGCTTGGTGAACTTCGCGATGTCAGCAATATCGCGATGTTAACCTGTCCGTTCCCACTGTCGGTCTAACTTCGCGATTTTACTGCCATCGCGAAGTTCACTACAGCAACTGTGACGTCGGTGCAAAGTTCACCTAGCAACTATTGCAAATCCAGCTCGAGCTACCTTCGCAAACCAAAGTGTAAAGTTAGCTAACTTCGCAAAGTTAGATCACGTGACTAAGCTTGGGGTTCAGTGCCCGCGCAATTCACATACACTGACAAGCGCATATATGAGTATTGTAAGTCGGTCTACGGCTCTATTTTCTTCGCACAATTCAGTGCTGCTCATGAGACACTGTATGCGTCTACTGGTGGTACAAAACATACATTATTCGGAATGTCAGTACAGATAATGTTCAGATGCAGATTTTATTGGGTTTATCTTTGCTATAGGCCCTACTTGGGTCATGTAATTCTAAGGTTTATTTCCGGTTATTCAATTCCCTCTACACTAAAGTCACAATCAAAGTCACATTTACACTCCACAATATTGATTTCGACGCTTTTCTTCATGCTTTTAGTATACGTATCACTTAATGATATTCTGGGTTTTTTTTTTTTTTTTGTTAATCTAAATTTCAGACTGTGCAAAAAGAAAAAAGGTCCTCACCTCGTCTCTCCCCTTCCATTTCCAGGTTTGTTTGTTTTTTGTTTGTTTGTTTTTTCAGCTGACAAGCAAAACAAAACAAAACAAAACAAAAAAGGTTTTCATTGGAAAAACATGACCTTACCGCGCTCACACTTCAAGATCTCTATTTTTATTTTAGTACGAGTTACATTCTTCCGGGTTAAAAAAAAAAGTGCGGGGGCCCAAAGTAATGACACCTTATGTATTCCTTTGTACGGTGCACAAAAAGTGTGGCCATTTTACTGTTAAGCTGTTTTCCAAAAGTGTCTGGGGATCTCAAGAGTGGGGTGACGTGGGGCAAAAATTGTGATTTGATGAGTTTTCTAATATAATGGCCATATGATTGGTTATTACTTCATATTCCTCATGTTCCCTGGCCTACAAGTGTCACACGTGTTTGGATTCTAAAAAACACACATACACACACACACACACACACACACACAAACGAACAAAGAAAAACTTCTGAACGGGGTGAATTGGACCACCCCCTGAGAGAAGTGGGACATTGGTTATTGTATAATGGGAGAAACAGTAACTATAGACTGATAGACTAAGACAATATTCGAATATGTACACAAGAAGAGTTTCATCGCAATTTATCCATTATGGTCCATCAGAGAAAATTATAATTGAAGCGCCTGAAATCTAAACAGAATGACAAGAAAATATGTGATGTTTTTATCACAACTTCGAATAAATAAGGGAGAAATGGGAGAGTGATGTCCCAGTTTACCTTATTACTTACTCTTTCATATTTCATAAGAGGTTTCTAATTAACTCACCAAAAATGTTAGAAACCTGAAATTAGATCTCAACCAAAACTATACGATCCCTTTAAAGCAAATTATTGTAAGTTATAAGGCCTGTATTTATATAGCGTGCTAAGTGCCTGCTAACGCTATACAATGAGTCCAGAAAGAACTCCACACTGAATGCAAAAACTACCTAAAAGAAAATCGTTAACAAATATTTCAAAATCAAACACTCCATCAGAGTTGTAACAGAGCTGTTACCGTGTGCTTGTACTTCTGATGCGCAAGTTAAATCTGAAGTTAGCTGCAATAAAATGAATAGAAACTTACGAACCTAAAAATAACATTGTAAAAATTACTAACAAAACAATAGTATTTATAACAAAGAGGAAATATCAAACAAAGAACTTTGCAGCTGGTAGAGAAAAAAAAAAAGAGAAAAGAACCAGCAGGCCAACCCTTTCAACAATACAAAGCATTGTGACGTATGTGCGATATTTATATCTCAGTCATCCCGTGGGCTGAAATGTATCAATTGTCATCAGCGCAGCACGTACAACTTGCAAGTCATTGCGTATGCACAGGATCTCTCCTAATTTTTGCGAATGTTGCCATTGTGAACTTCACGAAGTTAGCAAAATTGTAATGTGAACGGGTGGACATAACTTCGCGATTGCTAACTTTGCGAAGTTAGGCAATGAGAATGGGCACATTTGTTTGGGTTTTTCCTCCAAATAGTCCGGCAGCCAAACCCTGATGTTGGGGCCAAGGTTGCATTGGAATGTTATAGTTTTTTTTTTTTTTTTTTTAAGTGATATTGAATGTTTAGACCTTCTATTTTATCAATCCACATGCTGGAGCTCTGTCAGCATTGAGCAATTTGAGATATATGCGGAAATCCAAGATGGCTGCCGGCGGTCATCTTGAAAATGCTATTTACTTACTTTTAACCCCCCTAGCACATTCAAATGGGCATTAAAGGTTTTTAGGGATGGAGAATTCAAATCTGAGGTTAGTTTCAGGATATTACTATGTTTTGATGTCTTAAAATAAAATGGCGTCCATTTTTCAAGATGGCCGCCATCAACATGCTGTAGTGTAGTCTTTATATGTAGAATCGCGTAAAGACCTGACTTTTTTAAGTTTTCCCCGCGCAAAGACCTGACTTTATTTAAGTTTTCCCCTTTTTTTTTTTTTTTTTGGACAAGGGAGGTGCATAATGTAAGAAAAAAAAAAGTATGAAGATTAAGGCCTAAAGCTTAGATTCATTGATAAAAACAATACAGGTTAATCCTGTTATAACGAAGTCGCTTTAAACGAATGACTGCTTACAACGAAGCAATGCTAGCTGAGTCCCGATTCTCTGTAAATACAACCGATTCGCATACAATGAAATTCGCTTATAACGAAGTATTTTATGTGATCCCAAGCATTTCGTTATAACAGGATTCGACTGTAGTATTATCAGAAGTATTTCAAAATAGTGATGTTGCTTTTCTGTACACATTTGTATACACATAATTTCAAGGTATCTTTTTGATATGGTTTTTTTGAATACTTCTGTTCTGTAACGGCTCATTATTCTTGTCACAATGACCAAACGAGAGAGGCAAGAGATATTACCAGCCATCCAGAAGAAACAGATGAAATAGATGCATAAACAGTATCTTCAGGAAAAAGACTGATAGCCATACATCTGAACCAAATAAAGTAGTAGACAAACTTAAATATTTGGTTCTTGCTAGAACAGAAGATCTGTTTTATCACCTCTGCCTGTAGCAGTATAACCCCTGGTGACACTACAAGGGAACAAGCACTTCATTCAGGTAGGATTGTTGAATTGTTTCACACTACTCTTCAGCAAGGACAGATCCTCCAACAGCAGGGTGATGTAAAAAAAAAAAAAAAAAAAAAAAAAAAATCTTCAACCGTCATTAGGGTTCCAGTTTGATCATTATATTGTATCACTCAAAAGAGATCACTTTCAAAACAATCAAGTATTTAAAAAAAAAATCATATCAAAAAGATACCTTGAAAACGTTTTCCAGTTTAGGGGGGGGGGGCTGCGAGACGGGGGGGGTGTCAAGGTCATGCCCCCCCCCCCCTGCGGCTGTATCATGAGGGACGGAGCGACGGAGCGGAGCGAGCCGAGCGAAAAGAGGGGGAGGGTGTGTCCCCCTCCCAGGGTGAGAACTTTTTGCATTTTTTATGTTGTAAATGGCGCAATTTGATGATGTTTTTGCGCGTCTTATGGACTTGAAACGGCCACACTTGTTTAATTAAGGTAGCAGGATATTTAGATGTTGATTATTATTGAACAACTTGCCTATAAAGACATTAGTGGTAGCATTTGAATAAACTTCTTGTATTAATTAACGAATTTCATGAACGCTGTCTCTTGTAAAGCAATCAAACAGAAAAGGCATGCACACGTCGAGGGTGTACATAAGGGATATTTCTCCTTCCACACTGCTAGGTGATTTTACATTTTCAGACCTGAAATTCAGCGATCTGGTGCAAACTTTTGTTGCAATACTTGGAGTTTTTTCTAGCTCCCCCCCCCCCAAAAAAAAAAAAAACAAACAAACAAATAATGGAAACAATTAGGGCTTTTTTCCTGGAAGTGTTACTAGCAAAATCACGGGATTTAGCTATTATTCCGCATGTGCATCACATGTGTGTATGTACAAAGTCTAGAGGGGGAGGGTGTGGGAAGGGGATGCCCCCTCCCACTCGACGGAGCTATTGAGTTTTTAAAACTGAAAAAAAAAAAAGCGATCTGAAGCACACTTTTTGCGGGAAATTCGGAAATTGCCATTCCCCAAAGTGTACTTAGTCTATAAAGGGGACCAATCAACGGGAGGGTGGCAAGATACCTCTCCCATATTCGAGGGAGGTTTTTTTTTTTTTTTTTTTTTTTCATTTCTAGAACTGAAATTCAACAATCTGGCGCACACTTCTGTTGGCATATCTGAAAATTTGTCAAATAGAGAAGTGCAAGTCTGCAGAAGGAGACATAGCAGGATGATGTGGGAGGGGATAAGCCCTATTCTCCCTCCTATATGAGGGAGATTCTGTATTTTCTGATTGCAGTTAAACGGTTTTGTGTACACATTTGGTGGTACACGTATTATGTTTGGAAAACTCGAAGTGTAGCCATAGTCTACTTGTTCGCACGGGGGGGGGGGGGGGGGGGGAGATGGGGAGAAAGCGTGGGAGAGTGCTATCCTCACCCTCCCCGTGCAGGGAGCTTTTGCCTTTTTAAAATTGAAATTGAGATCTATATTCCGTATACATATATTTGACGGAATATTTGGGAAAGTATTTAAAAAAAAAAAAAAATAATCGGGGGAACCGAGAGAGGAAAGGGTTGATTAAAAGGGGATATTCCCCTTGTACATGACGGAACTTTTGATTTTTTCGGAATGTAAGTGGTAAGTCTTGTGCACTCAGAATTATTCAGAATCTAAGGGGGCGACTGCCACACCCCCACCCCCCATCCCCCTCCCCCCCCCCCCCCCCATCCCCCTCCCCCCGTTTTTGCTATGCTGGTGCTTAGACGGGAACTTTCTGTAAGGGCGGAATCTTGGGATATTCATATTCATGGGTATTTTGATTTTTCCCCGATTTATTTCCTTTTTTTTCACGAACCAAAAGTATGTGTGTGTGGGGGGGGGGGGAGGGCTGCAGCCCCCCCCCCCCCCTTCGTTACAAGTGAATTTTGTTGTTTGTGAATCGCTGTGCTATAGGTTTGTATGTACAGAGAATCGGGACTTCAGCTAGCATTGCTTTGTTGTAAGCAGTCATTCGTTATAAGCGACTTCGTTATAACAGGTAACCTGTATTATTTTTTATCAATGAATCTAAGCTTTACAGGCCTTAAAGGTAGGGAATCCCATTTGCATGCCTTAAATGAAGAGTTGTATAAATATAGTGGTATGTTGAAGAGAGTATCATTTTAGAAACTCCCATAAAGTACTGAAAGTGGAAGGTAACATTTAGTACATTTCTATGACCGTTACATTTTAAATTGAATTTTTTCGGGGCTCACCGTAAATTCCAGTACATTACTAGTCTACCTTTGCAAACCCATGCACTGCATGTGTGTCCATCATGTATATTTTATGAAGAAAGTTCATCAAAACTTACAAACATTTCTATATACATTCTTGCCACACACTCTATATGTTATTACATCAGCTCTTATACTGATACTAGATTTGTGTTTATAGATAAAAAAAAAAAAAATACAGAAGACTGCAACAAAAAGGCTTAAGTGTGGCTGACACACAGAACTACTGAGTAGTTGAGTTTTGTGCATTATTCAAATTGTAGATAACTGTTGACTTCCAAATTTCTCAGCAGTGGCCTAAATAAGTCCCCTGAGGTTCATAGTTAATGTTTTGCTGCATTTTGGGAGGTCTGTAAAAGGTATCCCCTACCTTTAATCTTCATAAATTTGTTACATTATGCACCTCCCTTGTCAAAAAAAAAAAAAAGGGAAAACTTAAATGATAAGTCAGGTCTTTGCGCGATTCTACGTAGTGTACATTACAGTATGTTTATATGGCGGCCATCTTGAAAAATGGCCGCCATTTTATTTTAAGACATCAAAACGTAGTAATATCCTGAAACTAACATCAGATTTGAATTATCCATCCCTAAACACATTCAATACCCATTTTTTATGTACTAGGGGGGTTAAAAGAAAGTAAATAGCATTTTCAAGATGGCCGCCGGCGGCCATTTTGGATTTCCGCGTATATCTCAAATTGCTCAATGCTGACAGAGCTCCAGCATGTGGATTGTTAAAAGAGAAGGTCTTAACAGTCAATATCAATTAAAAAAAAATATATATAACATTCCAATGCAACCTTACCCTCCTTGGCTGCCGGACTAAAATCGTAGTATCGAAGCTCATGTTCAGCGTGTGCGTCATCACTGTGTCCCACAGGAGGTATCTCACTGAGCGGCGAACGTTTGCGAACGTAGCGAATTTGAGATTCGCCAACTTTTCTGACGAATGTTTGCGAAAAAACAGGGTTCGCTTCTGCCATTAGCGACATTTAGCGACGTTAAGCGACAATTAAGCAACACTTGAGCGAATGTTTGCGAAAGTGTTGCGAAACACAGGTGGCGACTATTAGCGACTGTTAGCGACAGTTTTGCAAATATTAGCAACCGGGGGGGGGGGGGGAGGGGGCAAGAGATGCCAACCATTACAGATTCGCTGTATTTTCTCCAATTTTTGTACCTTTGTTATGGTGTTCCGGTAGACAATTAAAATGGTTACTGAAAAGACAACTACACATGTAGGTAGGCCCTACGGCTAAAAGAGACGACAGATGACGAGAGGGAAACTTGACACCCATGCCAGCGAGGCCATGCCAAGCTTGTGGAAATTTCCATGAAATCAGAGCGTCGACAAGCTAAACCACAGGCAAAGGAATGCGCGTACTATCATACTATTTCGTCTTTCTTTCGGTCTGAAAGATAAACATCGAACAGACATTTGTGAATATGAAATGTTCACATTTGTTCACTTAGCCAATGCAAAAGGTTTAATATATACGTCTCTTCATGACGAAAGTTTAATCAAATGTCCCATGAAAATATATGAAATAATCTCGTATGTCTAGGCGGAGACGACTATCACGAGGTCCCTTGAACAGTTGTAAACTGTGGGAGAACGCGTTCGAGCTGGTCGCAGTTATAGAGGCTACTATGTAATCCCGTGAGATTTTCTAGCCAAAATTAATTTGTGTGTGTGTGTGTGTGTGTCCAACTTTGTCAGTTGGGGGTGCTGAATCAAAAAAACAAAAACAAAAACAAAAACAAAATATTCCCGACCATGTCTTCAGCTGCAAATTTGAATTTCAAAATGGCCACAACATCACTGTATTTTGACCCATTAGCCATATTCAAACATATTTCTAGTCGGAGTAAAATTTTATGGCGCAGCAATTAGAATTCAAATTTATGCTTACCTTACCACGACCCTGTGTCCACACGACGGTCGTGGGAAGAAACTCCAATTTACCACGGCCTTCGTGGGGATCACCTTGGAGGGTCGCGGTGTAACTTCCGGAAGTGGTAGCGCCGCGCACATCGACCATACCATTGTTTTTTTACCAGCGGCATTATTTTCTCCATTCTTGTTGATGAGAATTTCTGAGCGCTAGCTTTTCCGTCGCGATCAACTAGGTTAGAATAAATTGTACTGCACACGCACATGTAATTGTAACTCACATTTGACTCCGGAAGTTTAACCTAGGTCGTATAAGTTTTGTAAGGTCATAGATACTCCGAGGGCTTGTCCGCACGGGTAATTTACTCCGACCGGCTAGTCGTGGTAGCGAGATACAGTACTCCTGGAAAAAAAAACTCAGGAGTATCTTAGTCGGAGGAAGAGGTCGTGGTAAGTTCCCGCGACCAGAGGAAGTTACCACGACCTTGTTCAGACGGGCACTACTCCGACCTTTCCTCCGATCTTCCTCGAACCTTCCTCCGACCTTTTCTCCGACCAATTAAAGCTTCCTCCGACCCTTCCTCCGAAGTTACTCCGACCATAACTGCCACCGTCTGAACACAGCTATTTATCTCATATGAGCAATGTAGAAGATTCAAATGTGTTGCAAAAAAAAAAAACATTTTGTGATGTCAGACATTCTGATACATCATTTTCTGATATTATGGATTGTTTTAGTAGGCTGCCATCTTCAAATTCAAAATGACTGCCATAGCAAACTGTATTTCAGCCCATATCATAATGTGAGCATTGTTGAGTGTTCATATTTTAGGTGCATAAAGCATGCTTGTGATGTCACACATTCTGATTTTTTTTTTCTCATATTGTGGATTTTTTTTTTTTGATAGGTAGCTATCTTGAAATGCAAAATGGCCATCATAGCTAAATGTATTTTTACCCATATTCCCAGTTGCATTTTTGTAGAAGCTCACAATTATCAAGAATACATATGCTTGTGGCATCCAACCATTCCAGTTCAACTTTTTTTTTTTTTCAAAATGTGGTTCAATTGATGGCTAAGGCCACCATCTTGAAATTCAAGATGGCCACCATTGAAAACGTATAATACTGACTTACAGTGTATATATCCATTGATGACCACCTTAGATGAAAGTAACTTGAGAGAATAACCATATTCATAGCTTCAAATATGCCAAACATTTCCTATTTAAACCTTCATTTCCAGGTCACGCAGAGTGACAGCCATCTCACAATTTAAAATGGCCACCATATATTCAATAAGCTTGATATATTTGATCCCAGCCATTAGATATTTGTGCAAAAGCAGGAATTGATATGACTGAAGGTGCTGGTCAAAACTTGATATTGCCTCGAGAGAATGAAGAGAAACAAGCAACTTGCAATATTCCCCGATGTTGCACAGAAATCTCCACGCACTAAATATCCCCCAATTGACATTAAAAAAAAAAATAGCCTCTTAAAGATCATTCACTACTTTACAGAGTAAAGCACTGATAGGGAGATTCACCTATATTGTCACTCTGATGGAAACAGTGATACACAACCTGAGAGAAAAAGAGAGCAATCTTTATACGGTCAGTTGTTTTCAGATATCTTTTCAGCCCTCTAACAGGTCTTAAGTCTTGCTAAAGGAATATCAGCCCTTTTGGTTGGTTCTCATCATTAAACAATTACTACCCTTGACCCTGACTTGTAATAGAGAGACCAAAGTGCAATCTTACAGGGAACTCGATTCTTCCAATTGGTCAACTCCACATGTGCTCTGCATCAGTGCATGCAATTTTGCAAAGTATCTTGGGAGGGGGTACCGCCCCTCCCACGTGAGGGAGATTTTGCATTTTCAGAAATGGAATCCAACAATCTGATTCACAATATGGGTCATACATTTGGACAGTTTCCTATCAAAAAAGCAAGAAAATGTTCCTCATTTTGTAATTATTGAGGGTAGAAAATTGACATGTTTGAAAACATCTCATAAACATTTTTTAAAAAGAGGAATTTATGAAATTGTCAATCTCCAAAGTACACTAAATATATGGAGGGACAAGCGGTGAAAGGGGTAATTGAAGTGAGAGATCTGGTGCACACATTTGATGAAATAATCTAAAAGTGTACTAAGCCTATAGGAAAAGGACCAAACAGGGGAGGGTATTGGAGGGGGTAATCCCCTCCCACAAGAGGGAGATTTTGCATTTTCAAAATTGAAATTCAGTAATACTGTGAACACTGCATGAAATATTTTCAGTTTTCTGTCAAAAAAGCAAGACAAATTTTCCACATCTCAGGAATTATGGGGGGGGGGCAAATAATATGCTTGCACCGCCAATATTTTCATTGGGGGCAACTGCTGCCCCCTCCCCATCAGGATCACTGCCCTTCATCATCCCTGTGCATGCCCATAGATGTACTAGTATTTTGACTGAGACATCATTTGCTAAATGATCCAAGAATTGGGAGAGGGGCAATTCTGCCAGTTTTGTCTTGTTTTGTTTTGTTTTTCGTACGTAGCTTCTACATGGTCCTGAGTGGCACACGTCATAGCAGGTATTCTAGTATTGTATTTTATGTTTTCAACAACAGAACCATAAAGTCGATACTACTATTTGTGAGCAAGTGAGTGCTTGAGGAAAGTATGTATACAAATCCTAAAAGGCAGAATAATTAGCTCTGTTCAGCTCTCACTAGGTGGGCTTGCAAACCCCATGCAATATGCTGAAATCAGTACTATCATATAAGTTCTCTTTCCATTTTTTTTTTTTTTAATTTCTGGGGGGATGCTTGTACAGGCCATCCCCCATCCCCCTGGGATTTACGCCAATATGCCCTGGAGGAACTTGACGGATGTTACATGTAGTGTCATTTGAGTAACAAAGGCCAACACAGTTTACTCTAATGTATACTTCTCTAGTTATACAACTACATTTATTAGCGCTTCCTATGTTGAATTCTCAGAGGAATATATAAAACATGTAAAAAAAAAAAAAAAAAAAGTCTTTCAATGGTAAAAAAGCAGCAGCAATTTTTTTTCGGGGGGGGGGGGGGAGGGAATAAATGGGCACAAATTTAATTTCCTGACACCACATAGGATAGCGATATGGTGATATATGAAGAATAAATCAGAATCAGAGTCATCCAAAAGAGTTATCCAAAAGAGTTTACAATACATGACTGCCATCATTAACACCTCTACACAGATTTTCTGCACTTCTACACTGGCATAAAATGTTCTCTTGGTAATGATTTATGGACTGAATATCACCCCTCATCAATCAGATGTAATTTGTGAAGTACCGAAGGAAGTGTGGAAACACAAAGGAGTTATATGCATACAAGCAAATTCTTTTTTATATGCTATAACAATTTTCTCACAAACCTACAATTGTAGATAAATTAATTCACACTTGCACACACAAACACACAAACATTTATGTTCATACAAGAAATTGCTTGCTTGTTCTGTAATCTCGCATGTATCATCACTCCTTGACAAACAAAAAGGAAACAAAACTTGTTGATTAAAAAAAACCAAAAAACAACCCAATATGCACATAATATTTCATACATTCTCAGCTTGCTTTCAGTACTTTGCCAGAGATGATGCCTTTGCACACATGTTATCATATACAAAAAATAATCAGATGAGGCCAGCTCCTTCAATGGATCCAATTACTGGGACTGCATACTTCAATCTTGTCTACATAGTATCTGACAAGATTACTCACCAACGGCAGAGATGAGACCAGACAGCATGTTCTTCAGCTGTGACAGTTCATCTCTCCCGTTTCCTCCAACATAAATGAACTTCTTGTTTCATATTGATTGTTATATTTTATCCCCTCCCTCCCCCCACCAGTATGGGCAGATGAGCAAAGTAATGCATATTTCCGAAGTTACATCCTCATGAAAAATTGTTCTGGTACAAGTAGACTGCTCTTGCCCTCATCTCACATGGAATATGACAGGCTTTGTGCCTCATCACATTGACATACTATATAGACTGTCTGGTATTTACAATGATGCCACAACAAAAGGATCCTACAGTCGCTGACAGCGGAGCCGAGAAAATCGAGTTTGAAATTGGTCAAAACAATTAGATTTCTGTTTTTGGTATAATCTTGTATCGTCTATCATCCACCAAAATTTTGAAGCTAAATGATCAAAGGAAAGGCAAGAAATCAGCATTTTTCTGGGCCATGATTTTCCGACTCTCAATGGAACAGAAACGTGTCAAAGATTTGGATTTAGCTGTGCAGATAGACTCTACCCCTAGCAATGAGGGTATGATCTTATTGGTCAGTGCATGGAATCCTGGTTACTGATTGGTCGTGTGTAGAATGCTGGCGCTAAGCTTGAGTGAACATAGCGGAGGTTGCTAGGAGCATACCTTCTATTGTCAAAAGGTGAAAACTGTCTTGCCTCCCCTTGATCATGATGGTGTGGGAAGGAAAACTTTGAAGGCGATTTTCTCGAAACGCTGATTTCCTATTATAAAAACCCCTCGACATGCGCTAATGAAATCATCCATATCTCTGCAACTGGGTACTTTTATGAGTCGTGATATGTATGAAATTAAAGTAGAAGAGTATGGGAATAATGTCATGTCATTTTCAGAAAATTGTCTTCCCTCGACTTTCGGATCCTTTTGTTGTAACGGGTCACATATTCTATGTTTCTCAGCATGACAGTATTTCTTAATGAACCCAATGACAGAAACAAGCCGATATTATGAATATTATCATGCTACTCACAGGAGAAGTGGTAATATAATCTTATGATCTGAATCACCCAGGACACCACCTTTTTAATGCATACACTGTTGTCCAAGACAGGCTTGCCTTATTTATCATCACCTAATGTTTGACTGGTCAAGTATCCATATAGATATGTGGGTTAGGAGGCATACAATGGGTAAAATAAGAAAAAGATGTATACATCCAGAATTATTTCAGCCCAATGTCTCCTATTTAGAAGTCCACAGCATTATCCACCGTAAGACAGTGCTACCAGATGAGGGGAATGCAGCAAATTGCAGTATTATGGCCCTCTTCTATGTGATGGAAAATGCGTATGACAAGCAGTAATCCACTGTGTTAAGCTGAAAATCCAACCACTGTTCTGTATTCTTGAAATGGAACAAGCTACTTTATGTGCTGTATACTTGAGACCTGAGAAACACTGAAAGGTTTTCATACACATATCCTCTGCCTGCTTCAAACAATAAATGAATACAAATAGATAAATCAATAAAGAAAGAAAGAAAGACAGAAAGACAGAAGGAAAAAAAAAACTTGTACTTTGGACTTTTCTCAAACTAGGCTTGTGCATATTAGGTATCGATGGTCTTTTAGGATTTTGCACAAATTGTTTCAGATATATCTACAAAATAATGTGGGCAGCAACACCAGAAAATCTAACTTGAGCTGACTTCATTGTAAGTTCACCAGTAAAATCTGACCCGTCACATAAAAAGCAGCCACATGTCGGATACTTTAAATTTTCTGTTAACAGGATATTAACTTTCTTTAAGCACTCATTTCATGTATAATCCCTTAAAAGCTGTGCTTGAAATCCAGAGATATTTCAGATAGAATGTGGCGAACATGGGAATTCTGTGACAAGGAAATATGGAGAAAATAGCTATTCAAGTTAACTCTCGGTTTCTTTTTTGCTCCGAGATTGCCCGCCACACAGGATGGAAAATATCACATACATGAACTCCTTAGCAACGATAAGTTTCAACGAACCATAACTTATGAAAATTCACACAATTCATCAAAATATACATGTATAAGACTTCATACTCATAAAATTTCAGCAAGATTGAAACAGGATTCTGACTTAATTAGCATAAGAAAAAAGGGGCTTCTCAAGCGGCTTACGGCACTTGTTAGTTTGCTGGGAGTACGTATGTGACGCTCTTTTGAAAAGCACAAAAGCCATGCCATTCACAACTATTGGCCAAGTAAGGGGGGGGGGGGGCGCACCTGGCAATCAACATTATAAGGGCCACAACAGATTACGTCTCGTCAGCCAACAGGGCTCAGACTGTCTACTGTTTGCTTCAACTATGCTCAAGTCGTCTCTTCAATAGAAACAATAACGCTCTGAATTTCCAATCAATTGTGCTTTGCAACTTGCACTTGGCCAATACACGACCTGGGTAAAATACGTTATCACCAGCCAATCAGCTTTGAGCGGTTGCTAGGGGGCAGAGCTTATGAAATCGCCGAGCAAAGTCCTTGCTCAGGCTGTACAGCAAAAAATTGACAAGCAAAAAAAAAAAAAAAAAAAAAAAAAAGATGCCTACTAATAATTGAATATTTCACACTTTTCTTGTAAGCATGACACCCTGAAATTTGAGCTAGTGGCAGATAAACCCTATAGCCAAAAATCAAAATTTCAATTTTTTTTATTGGTACCTCAACTAATATCTGATTTTTCTTGGTTGACGTGCCAGTGACTTGTGGCTGCTTTTGACATGACGGGTCACAAATACAGTGTAGCCTGACATTTGCAGTACAACAGCATACAGTGAAAGGATTTGACCCTCCTACTGACAGAAAGAAAAGATCTGTAATTAGAGTAGAAAAGGTAACTCAAAAATGTGAGAAATTTGTATGCATACAGGGAAAGTTCAGTTTTAATGTTATGACAAATGGATCTGCCTGCATTATTCAAAGGAATTCACTTCATAACTATTTTATCCTTCTGACTGTGCCACTGGCCTCAAGACCTGACCTTTGAGACAATAATCTCAGAACCCAACTATATGAAGTATCCTTGCCTGTATCATATGTAGCAGTATGTGACTTTATTCTGGCAAATCTTTGTGGGATGACATAACCACAACTTCCAAGGTTGAAATTGAATGTAACATTGACATTTGATCCCTGACTCAAGACACAATGAGTAAAAAAGTGACACTTTCAAACAACTGCCTTTCTCCACCATCTGTATCTTTACTAGGCTGAGTAATCATTACTCATATCTTCGGTTGAGAACCAGGAGGACTTTATCACAATTTGGGGGTATTGAGTTATTGGTATCACAATGTACAGCTCAATCTCTGCTACGCAATGGTGTCAATTTTAAATTATTTTCTTTTTCAGAAAAATGTTAAAAAATCAATACCACAAAGGCACTATTTTAAAATCCATTTAAATCTATCCACTTTTGATTAGATAAACTTATTTCCTGAAAATGGGATTTTTTTTTTTTTTTGTTCTTATCTATGCTCAAATCTTAAGAATGTGATATGTGTAGTGTCCTTCTGGTTCTCAGCTGATGATATGTAAGCTGGGATACCATGACAATGAGACCATCACAAGATCTACAGCCACTGAGGCTATGGCTTAATCATGAAATATGTTGATAATTTCTTCATTTTTTTCTCTCGAATCTGTTTTCAGGTAGAGAGTTAAGTCAGTCCGAAGTCCTAACTCTATGAAATTTTGCAAACCTCTGCACATCTCTGCGACACTTCACTAAAAAAAAATAAAAATAAAAAAAAAAATAAATACAAAATACAAAATACAAAAAAAAAAAACATAATTGGTAAATGACAAGGTGCAGGAAAGAAAATGGTATATGTTCACTCAAAACTCACATTTTTCACCAGGCATTCAATTGCCAAACTCTTGGGGGAGTCTGCACCTTTGAATGTTTCTACAACAGATATATGGCACTATACAAATGCTGTGGATCAATCAATCAATCAATAAGAGAAAGTGATAGAGCACTCAAACTTCAAAAAATAAAAAATAAAAGGAGAAACGTGCAAAAAATCGATAGCAAGGATCCACTTGAATAGGAAAAACCCATTTCTGATTTATCAGTTTGTATATGACTGATTCATCCCACAGCAGACTATGTTGAATAATAGCATTCAAACACCCCTATCTGTGGGCCAAATGAGTGATGAATGTAAATTTATATATATTTTCTCCATACCATGACAGCTGTTTGACAATCATTTTTTTTTCCACTCAGTTTTATAATTTGTGTAGCATACAGAGAACCACAAACATAAAATTAGAAAATAGAGAAAGAACATTACAACATTTTGATGGATATGAGTAGGCACAGTCCTTAAGATATGATTGCAAAGAAATTTCATCCGCTATTGATCTTGAGAGCCAGTGGCAAGCATTTTACATACTGATGTGCAAACCTATATGGGTATGACATGAAGGGAACGTTAAACTGAGAGGAAGAGAAAGTATGACAGACAGAAAAAAGTGAGAGATACAGTAAGCATCATGGTAACGTAGTTCTATCAAAAACAATATGTTGTGTACAGTCTGAGCCTGCCTCCTCCTCTACCTCGCATGTGAGCTTGAAGTGGAGTCTGAGATGGCCTTTCTGCAAACGGGACAAGTGTTGTGCTGAAAGGAACAGAAAATGTACTAGATGTTATACCGGGGGGGGGGGGGGGGGGAATAATGATTGAGTCCACATGCTCATTCAAAAATTAACATACTTAATATACGCATTCATACAAATATTCCAACAAACAAATAATGAATACTGAATGAATAGATTAATAAAAACATGAACATGTTGCTATGGCAACTGGTATGCCTTTGCCATATCACATTATTCATGTAACAGAGGTCTACAGTACATATTGCCAATATGAGACAAGTTCATAGGAAGATAGGCAAATAATCATTCTCGTAATTGTACACCAATTTTCATGACAATACCCTGAGCCATTTTCAAAACAATGCAAAAAAGGTGAAATTTTAGCATTTTCACTTTTTGACCCAATGGCCCAAAACTTTCCCTTCATACAATGTAATCACTGTGTGGTAATGCATGTACAAAATTGTATTTACCAAGCACAGAGTATAGAAGTGCACACAGTGCGCTGTTATAGAGGGCTTATGCTTTTATTTTGCATAGTACGCTCATAGGTAGGTGCAGGCGCCATTTTAGGAAACAAAGTGATCGATAGAGGGTGTATTTTCCTGCCCCTATAATGGAGTCACTGTGGTGGTATCTGCGTATCTGCCTCGCTCTCATTTTCTCCTTTCGGGGGGGGGGGGGGGGGGGGGGGGGGGCATACAGGGTAAAAGATGTACTTCGGACCTCATTACAACATTTTGAATTACCATTCCTGCCTGATCACGAAATATAAATGAAAAAATGCCCTTTATCATCCAATCTGTAGTCCCTAAAAAAACTGAGCTAACTATATAAATGACCTAATGATAGGGAGTATACCTAAACCATGGTGTTTGATATGCATGGGGTGCTCACAGCTCTCTCTCTCCCTCTCTCTCAGCCCTTCTCTTGGTTGGTTTTATTTATGATGTAGGCTAATATGATTTTCCCTAGAACAATCAACAGAAATCATTGTAGGCGGCCAAAATATCCTTTCTACACAGACTTTTACAAAAAAGCTACAGAACATTACTTATTTCTTCTTTGGGGTGGGGGATATTTGTATTTCTTTTCTTTTTTTCAGAGGGGGCTGCTGGGGATGGGGTAATGTAGATCTCTGAAAACATGTGAGCCTTTTCACTGTGCTGTGGTTGCACTTTTGAATTGACATGGACCAAACGGATGAGTGGTATTCTTTTTATTATATATTGTTATGATGCACGGACATAAATAAGAAAAGCCCTTCTGGCTGAATCATGTGCCCGTGCTGAAGTAAATAAATGATATGAAATGAAATGAAAATGTATTGTTATCAACACTTTTCCTCTTATCAATATTTAGCACTATCGTGATCTTTGTCACTGTCACCTTACATTTTCACATTTCTGATTCCTAAAAACAACATCTCTTGTTAAATAACAAATGTTGATTATTCTCGCCCTTATAGAAAAAAAATATATTTGTATAAATAATAAATATTGTGGAATTTATTACCACAACATATCCGTCAGTCGTCTTCATTGGTCTCATTCAAATCTTCTTTAAAGACTTATTTATTTGTGAATTGATATTTTTTGTATATGTGTGTGTGTGTATTGAAAGTAAATTGTTACTTACAGTATGTTTTGTGATGAGATTGTAAAACGCATAGGGAACATTCATTTGTTATATGCACTATAAAAATTTCATTATTATTATTATTATTATTATGCAAGATAAGTGAAAATATGCTGAATTTTCTTTATACTTTCCTTACATTGTTGTATGCACATGACATCAAGAGCTGTAACAGTCCTCTCATCCAGTGATGGCAGCACTGAAACTTCAAAATTTCATAACTTTTTTTTACAGATTTTCCTCAAACTTTCCCTGATCTGTTCTACTGACACTGCTGCATTCTCTCAATCCGTATGTATATGAAGGTGGACTTGTCCTTATATTACTGTTTGATGGGTCAACAAATTGCATTACCTGAATTGTACCAGCTGAAGTAGCCTTTGAGATTGTAGGTGAAAGAAAACTACGGTGACAAAGTGCAAATGAGGGCTAACTGAGATAAACATGATGGTACCTACCATTTCTAGCCAAGTGGTTATGCAGTCTGGATGAAAGAAGTGGGTGCAAGGGAGCAGTTTGGCAGACTCTTCATTCTTGAAGTCTTCCTTGCAGACAGGACACTCTTGAGATTGTTCTACACATGCACAATCAGATGTACAGGATTAACTCTTTATGCACCAGTGTAAACCCCTTGTGTGCTACATGATTCTGAAACTGCAATGTAGGCATGCTTTTCATAGATTTCTGTTACACTAGACATGCAATAGGTTAAGCTGAAGAGAAAATGTCAAGCTTTCCTATGATTTACATCTTACACCTCCTATTCCTTGACCTTTTACCAGGTCAATTTTGTTATATGTGTAAATCAAGACAAGAAGTTGTACTGAATACAAATTTTTGATGTTTTTTAGTCGAAGACTTTTCAAAAATTGTTCTAGAAGGCTGCAAAAGTGTGTCGATTTTCCCTCACTCAGGGCCTCAGAATTCATCTAGAATTCAACCACTCACTTCATGATGTCATTATGTGTATGACGCATTCCACTGGCGTCAATGCGCCGGCTGTCGCATATGAGTTTGCTTACATTTTTAGTCACAGTGAATGAAGTAGTACAAGTAATCTGATGATTTGTTATTAACGCAAAATGGCCTAAGTAAAGACGATCTTGACCAGAGTTTTGAAGTCCATGAGGGTGAAGTCTCAAAGGATCTTGAAAGCAGGAGTGATGACAACAACAGAGATGATGGAGATTTGGGGGTGTTATGGGACGTGGAAGATTGGGTGCAAGAGACAAAAGTACATAATGTAGATGGTGGTGCCACAGCCCGGCCTTATCATCATTGCTCCTTGGCAGGCCGAGGGGTTGAGGCCAACCACTGCAAACGAGATGGGTCAGCTTGAGTGAATGCACTGAACAAACAGGCGCTTATGTACTTTTGTATCCATGTAGATATCTCAAATGCGGGAGAAAAAAAAATGTTAAACTACTGGCTGTCCAGAGAGTGATACTGAATAGTGTTTACATGGCAGGTCTACCCGCAATGTTGTCGATTAGTATGGTTGAAATAGAAAATTAATTGTCATCTTAGTAAATAGACAGATGGTATCTATCTCTTCTCGTTGGGCTTCTTATCTAACCATGGTTGATCATGTTAACATGGTCAGTCAGGAGTAGAGACAAATCTTCTTGTATCACTTTATTGCTATGCAGAACTAGGTCTACAGATCCGTAAATTTTTCAGCTAAAAATGCCCTAAAAAGGGCAATTCAGCCTCATTGAATCAGCTCTAGTGGACCATCTAGAAGCATTATTCCTAATTGATGTCTGGCTTACTGATTTTATGAATTATTCTGAAAAATTAATGTTATTTTTTTCTTGCACAGCCACAGGTCTAGCAGCTGTCTTCCAAAACACAGTGCCATTCAAATCAACTGCTGCTGTGCATGGCCGGGTGTATGTGCACGCTGTTTCGCAGTTCACCGCAAGCACTTGGCCGCTGGTACTTCATACACATAACTACGTCATGCAAAAGGGAGCCAAAAAGGTTACAGTCTCACGCTCAGCAAAGCAAAAACAATAAGCTTTTTAATTGCATCTGATTATGTCATGGATATCCTTTGGGTATCAAAACCGCACCCTGTTTTATCAAAAGATAAAATCGATTGTAAATTCCTTTACCACACAGGCTGCCATAGACTTATGATAGAAATTAACTATATAATCAATTATAACTCTTCATAATGCAGCGCCCTGATATATCAACATTGTGCATGCTCTTAGCTTTCTATTTTAAATGTATAATTTGCCATACTTAAGATATTTCAACAGGTAGTCGGTTCAAGACAAATGTGTGATAATTTTTCTTTCATATGACTAGAAACTATTATACTGTCTACGCATGACTTTTGCGCACAAAGCAGATACGGAAGCTTAGAAGTAAATCGCAAATCCATATGGGAACACCACTTCATATATAATCACCACATAATGCATGCTACATGTGACAGGTATGGAATTGGGAGTGAAACATTCATTGTATCATCGCATTTGGCAATTTATCAATCGTGTTGAGCAGGTTTGTGCGTTTGAGCAAAATATGCGAAGTCGGGCGTGTGAATGTGGCATATGAGGAGTTAATCATTTCCATCACACAAAAGTTCAGTGTTGAAACATATTTTTTTTCCAGATACTGTCTATACAAGCAATATCCATGACAATCTCACAGCCTGCCTCCAGTTTGCAGGAGTCTTACTACATCTTTTAGCGAGTGAAATAGTTGAAACTAGAAATGTCGCTATGGCGACTGGTATGCCTCCGCCATAATACATGATTCTCCTAATAGGTCTATACTGTAGTACATCTTGACAATGTGTAATGACAGTTTAGCATAACTGGCAAAATATCAAACTGGCATGTGTTGAATGTTAGTTCACTTTCCTTGAACTAGGTTTAAATTGGATGAATGGCTATATCTTCTAAGAGAGCATGTACACGTACTTGGGGATT
This sequence comes from Diadema setosum, assembly GCF_964275005.1. Lineage (NCBI taxonomy): Eukaryota > Metazoa > Echinodermata > Echinoidea > Diadematoida > Diadematidae > Diadema > Diadema setosum. The sequence goes on from NC_092691.1 coordinate 16,222,825, forward strand.
TGAGGATTTTTACTTGACTTTTGACCATCCTTTAATTAATGCATCAAGTAATTTTTCAAGGTAAGGAGAAAAAGTGTAATTTCAGTATTGAATAATAAATTGTTAGCATTCTAACCTGGCCTTTGACCCATGACCTTTGACCCTATGACCCTAAGATTCCCAAGAGAATCACTGTCAGGCAGAACATGCATGGATACAAGTATGAACTAAGTTTCGTGATGATACTTTGAGCCACTTCGGAGATACAAGCATGGAAGAAGAAGTGAAATTTAGCACTTTCACTTGACCTTTTGACCTATGACCTTTTGGCAAAAAAACTTGCCATAGAATCTTTATTGGGTAATTCATACATACAAGAAAAATCCTGCAGGCATTGCAAAATATGAAGTAAAAAGTGAAATTTTGAGGAGTTGACCTTGACCTTTGATACCTTGACCATTGACCCAATGACCCTAAATTCCCTCGATAATCACTGCCAGTCAGAACATGCATATGTACTAAGTTCCATGAAGATACCTTGAACAAATACCGAGATATGGAGAAAAAATGAAATTTTAACATTTTCACATTTTGACCTTTGACCTCATGACCCGAAACTCTCTCTACAGAATCTTTATTGGGTAATACATGTATACATGTATACATACATACATCTTTATTGAGTAATACATGTATACATGTAAGTTTCAACAAAATACCTTCAGGCATTGCATAGATACGGGGGAAATGAGCATTTGACCCTGACCTTTGCCCTTGAGAAGGTGCACCTAAAAGTTGATAGGCTCATGTTCAACCACTCATGCATATATATATACATGCCAAGTTCCATTAGGATACCTCAAACGGTTTTTTAGTTTCACTCTCCACAAAATTGATTACAGACGGACGGAAGGACAGACAACCTGAAAATATAATGTGTAAAAGTTGCACATTTTGTAGACAAGGAAAGTGCCAAAATGTGTCTCACTGTAGAAGAAATTAACGTTTTTCTATCTCCCAGAAGTTCCATTTACCCACCTATGACCTTTGACCTTGTGGTGACTTTCAACTCCCCAAGGGACATTTACCAGCCAAGTTGGGTCACAAACAAACATAGGGATCAAAAGTTATAATCGAAATGCGCCATAAAAACTTGGGCCCTAATAGCTTGTTGACCCCTGTCTGTGACCTTTGACCTTGTAATGAACTTCAACTAACCAAGGGACATCTACCATCCAAGCTTGGTAACAACGCACATAGGGATCAAAACTTATGAGCCATAATCGAAACACGCCATAAAAACTTAACATTGGGCCCTAAAAGTTCGTTGACCCCTGTCAGTGACCTTTGACCTTGTGGTGACCTTCAAATCCACAAGGGACATCTACCACCCAAGTTTGATTACAAACTGACATATACATCAAAAGTTATGAGCCATAATCAAAATGTGCCGTAAAAACTTCGGCCGTAAAAAGTTCGGCGTAAAAACCTAAAGTTCGTTGACCCCTGCCTGTGACCTTTGAACTCGAGGTGATCTTCATGTTTGTTGTTGTTGTTCTTTTAGATTTGTGGAGCTCTCTGCCGGGTGGGCAATTTGCTCCAAAAAATATATTTATTCAAATATACCCTTAAATTCAATTATAACTAGAAATGTCGCTTTGGCGACTGGTATGCCTCCGCCATAATGCATGATTTTCCCAATAGGTCTAGATAGTACATGTGGACACTGTGTGATTACATTTTCACAAAATTGGCAAAATATTGGAATGACAAGTTTGTCACAAATGTGTTGAATGTTCACCTTCCTTGACGTAGGTTTAATTGAATGAATAGGAGAGCATGTATCTAGGGATTTAAGGACTTTAACTTGACTTTGACCCATTCATACATTTAGGCATTGAGTAATTTTCAAGGTACAGGTGTGGAGAAAAAGTGCAATTTCTGAATTGAATAGTAAATTGTTACCATTTTCATCTGGCCCTTGACCGTAAAATTCATAAGATAATTACTTTCAGGTAGAACATGCATAATATGTACTAAGTTTCAAGGTAATTCGAGCCACTTCCGAGATATGGAGGAAAAAGTTAGTTCAGCACTTTCACTTGATCTTTGACCTTTTGACCTTTGAGGCAAAAAGAGAAAAAAAAACTTTCCAGAGAATTTCTATTAGGTTACACATGCATACACCAAGTGTAAAAAAATAACCCTGCTGGCATTGCATAAATATGAGGGTAATAGTAAAATTTTGAAGTCTTGCACTTGACCTTTGACCCCTGACCTTTGACCCCATGAACCATACATTCTCTAGATAATCACTTCCAGTCAGTACATGTATATACTATGTTCCATGAAGATACCTTGAACAATTTTCCAAGGTACAGAGAAAAAAAAAGAAGTTTTGATATTTTTACTTGACCTATTGACCTTTGACCTTTGACCTCATGACCCAAACTTTCACCAGAGAATCTTAATTGGGTAATACATGTATACACTAAGTTTCAAGGAAATGTCTTTAGGCATTCAATAGATATGGTGGAAATAGTGAAATTTTATGTATTTGACCATGACCTTTTGACCTTTGACCTTGAGCATGTGCACCAAAAAGTTGATAGGCACAACTTCACCCCCTAATACACATACATGCCAAGTTTCATTAGGATACCTCAACAGGTTTCGATAGTTACCTTGTCCACAAAATTCATTACGGACGGACGGAAGGACGGACGGACGGACGGACGGACGGACGGAAGGACGGACGGACGGACGGAAGGACGGACGGACAACCCGAAAACATAATGCCTCCGGCACCACTTCGTGGCGGAGGCATAAAAACCTACACTACTTCTAATTATTTACAAAAAACTAATCACACTTATTTTTAATACAGTCAACTTCGGATACCTCGACGTCGGATAAGCCGAATATCACTTACCTCGGGGGCAAAATGAAAGTCCCGATTGTTCCTATGGAGTTTCCGTGTATTAAAATTCACGTAGCTCGAAGAAAATAACTCGAAGTTCGGTTACCTCGAAGTGAAATCTACTGTCCCGATCTTAATTAACTTATTGTTTTTCCCAGCACATAGCTCGAATCGAAATTGCAAACATCACTCAGCATCTCCGATTAAGCGCGCGTGGACAGCGAAGAAGACATGTCAAAAATCTTTTTACACTCGACTGTAAATATTCCCGACCAGCTAGAACAATCGCACGCCCAAAGAAATACTCGGTACACAGCTGACAAGAAAAATCCCCAACACCTATACTCACATACGTACACGGTATGCACATAGCACCCTTGCCAGTGGAGTGCTTACGATAGCACTACGCTCTGCCCCATCATCTTCTTTTCTTTAACCACTGCGTTTTAATTCTTGATCATAATAGTCATACTGTGCACGCAGATTTCTTAACCATTGTGGCGCACCTGCGTAGGTGTTGATAGTATATCTTTGGCATTAATCACGGTCCACTGTCCAAACATCAATCTCCTGCGTAGTGCCTTTTTTTTACTTTTTTTTTTGCCTTTCACGAAGTATGTTTCATTTATTCTTCCTCGAGAACGCAAGCACTGATTTTTTATTTTTTTTTCAGCAATGCGATTACCAAAATATTGTTAGCATCCGACATTTGTTTTAGCATTGTAAAGAGCCGAAAGTTACCGTTATTTATTTCTTATTGTAAAAGCAATCATCCAACATTTATTAGTCTGTTAGCACCTTACGGAGCCGAATATTACCGTTAATCATTTTTAAATGTAAAAGCAAACAACCGACATTCATTTTAGCATCTTACGGAGCTAAATGCTATCCTTATCCATTTCCAAACGTGAAAGCAAACATCCGCTATTTGTTTCAGCATCTAACCGAGGGGATTAATACCGTTAATCATTTCCAAATGTAAAAGCAACAATCTGTCATTTATTTTTGCATCGTACGAAGCAGAATATTACCGTTATTTATTTCAAACATACATTTATTTCATCATCATACGGAGCCGAATGTTACTGCTGTCCACTTCCGAAAGTGAAATGAATCATCTGACAATTATTTTATCATCGTACGGAGCCGAATGTTACTGTTTTTCATTTTTGAACGTCAAAGCTGACATCAGACGTTTATTTTACCATCAAACGTAGCTGAATGTTATTGTTATTCATTTCGAAATGTAATAGCAAATATCCAATCTTTTTTTTAGCATCATATGGGGCAAAATGTAACTGCTATTCACTTCCAAACATGCCAAACGTAAAAGCAATCATTTGAGATGTATTTCAGCATCTTCCGGAGCTGAATGTTATTGCCATTTACTTTCGAATGTAAAAGCAAACATCCAGCATTTATTTTATCATCGCAAGGAGTTGAATGCTATTGTTATTCATTTCGAAATTTAAAAGCAAACATCAGACAGTTATTTTAGCATCGTATGGAGCAGAATATTACTGCAACTTCCGAACATAAAAGCGATCATCTGACATTTATTTTAGCATCTTCCGGAGCCGAATGTTATTGCTATCTCCTTTCGAAAGTATAAGGAAACATCCGACACTTATCTAACCATCGTACGGAGTTGAATATTGTTTTTCATTTCCGAACGTCAAAGCAAATATTCGATATTTATTTCAGCGTCTTCCGCAGCCGAATGTTATCCTTATTCGTTTCCGAACGCAAAATCAAATATCTGACATTAGTTTTAGCACCTTACGGAGCTGAGTCTTATCGTTTTTCATTTCCATAAGTATGGGCAAACATCCGACATTTATTTTAGTATCTTATGGAGCCGATTGTTACCGCTGTTCATTTTCAAAAGTAAAGGCAAACATCCAACTTTTTTTTGGTGGCGCGATAGGGCCACCAAAAATCTTCATTTCTGAAATTTTGATTTCAATTCCGATTTTCGTTCAATTCATTCATGCAAAAGTCGATTCAATTCCAATTGACAGGCATGCAAACAATCGGTAGGCACTATAACAGATACCATGTTGAACATCGATAAACGTCGGATAAGTCGAAGAAAATTCGACGTACGTACGCGTACCTCGAACCATTTTCTTCAGTCCCGACGAATTCGAGGTATCTGAAGTTGACTGTATTTACAAGTGATATATTTACATAGGAAGGAAAGGGGACAGGATTTCGGAAAAGATGTCACCTGCCTACTCCTGCACCTAAATGCAGGGATACGCCGTTCCCGTCAGCAAAGCAGGTAGAGGACCCGCCCGCGGACGCCGGTGATGTCTTGGCCTTTCCCGGGGGCAGGCGCCTCTAGTTGTCTTATCGGCCTAAGTGTTATATTATTATTAGCCTAGTAGGCAGAGACATCGTGGAAGAGAAGGGATGATAGAAGAATAGCGGAAAGGGTGAGGACAGAACAGAGAAAACATACAGCTAGGGGGGTGGAGGGTGCTGAGCTCCTCTCTCTGACATAGGGTCAGCCCGTTACCAAGATTACAAGCATGGGATGTCAAAATGAATCACACATAAGAAGCGTTGCCATCGGTCACGAGCCATTGATGATCCTGACCTGAGAGAAAAGTGCAGATATAGAACTAAGGACAGCATTGAGTATGACGATGGTACTGGTATAGAACAGAGACGACGTTGAGTATATCGATGGTACATGTGTGTGGAGTTCTCCCAGTGATTGGGAATTTAATAGTGAATTCACTCGATGAGAAACCTCTGCGAACATCAGGCCAAGGTATAATGTAGGCAGTGGAATAGAGAAAGAAGGAAAGAAACATCAAATATTGAAATACTGATTTGTGTCCTTTACATACTGAAGCAGGTAGTCCATGGACTGCTGGTTCGAGAAAAGATCAGACAGCTGCAGGGTGGATTTATGTAATCTTTGTGCTAATGCTGTACGTTGTTTTAGGAATCGTGTGCAGTATAGCAGGTAGTGCCCTACAGTTTCTGGAGAGTTGCAGGTATAACGAAGGCCAGTGGGGTGTTTGTGAATTAAATGTAGGAAAGCAGGGAGTCGAGCACGACCGATTCTGAGTCGGTGAATGATAATTTCGTCTCGACGGCAAGTGCAATCGATGGAGAAAAGCTGTTTGACATTACTATGAATAAAGTATAGATGACGACAATGGGTGGATGTGCGCCAGGCCTCGTTCCAGGCATCCAAGCATTTTGTCGAGATTAATTGTCTAATTTCAGAAACGGTAGGAGGAATCATAATGGTTATGTAATCTTTTTTTAGACTTTGCTTCGCAAGAAAGTCTGCACAGTCATTACCTTTTAGACCACAATGTAAGGGGATCCAGACTAGGGAAAGAGAAAATCCATTTGAAAATAAATTTGAACATTTCAATAAAATATCGCAAGTTACATCGTGTTTATTTGAAGAGTAATTTTCTAATAAAGACAGAGCGCCGAGGGAATCTGAAAATATCGCAACTTTCTGCGGAAAAGAAGTTTCTAGCCAGGGAAGAGCTTCTAAAATTGCAGTGAGTTCAGCATGGCATATGGATATCCGGAAGATTCTTTCATGAATTTTGATTTCATGGTGGGGGATATAAATCCCAATACCAACCCTGTTGCTGGTAGGGTCGTGAGAGCCGTCTGTGTAGAGATGAAGATGATTAGCATAAGTGGTGTTGATTATCTGGAGAGCAGTTTGTTTTTTATTTCAAGGTGGGAAGTCTTTGTGAAGTGGTCATGAATAGACAGATCAATTGTTGGATATATTGACCATGGCGGACACGGGCAGTCAGAGAGCGGGATGAGTTTGCTGAAAGTGGGAAATAAATATGAGGTACGGAGGGCAAACGGTTCTTTGTGTTCAGGCCATTTGACTGTAGCAAACTGCCAGCAGTCCGAGATGGCAGCCCGGGCTTGGTGAGTGGTGGAGAGAGTAAACAAATATGCACAGTAGTTGAAAGTGGCCCTCTCACGGTGTATGTCTAATACCCCTTTCCCGCTGAAGGAATTCTTCCCTGGGTGCACCCGGGGGCACCCGGGTAACCCCGCAGTGTGAAAGAAACTCGGTTGAAACCTAGGTGAAGCCTAGGTGAAACACCGATTAAATTTTGGACAATTTTTACCCTAGAAGCGTCCTGGGTAAACACCGATAGTTCAACGGGAAACCACCGGTGGTTCACCGAGGAACGCCCAGCGTGAAAGGTCGTCTCGGTGAAACACCGGGGAAAATATGCAGATAATGTCAAAGGTCATGTTTTGTTTCTGGTCATGCACATGTTTTTGGCTAGCTAGCGCGCGCTCCCAAATTAATCCACACGTAATTCGTGTATACCCATGTAAACATACATACGACTACAGTAGTGTGTCGTTCATGCGTGTGACGTTCACAGCCGCGACGGCACGTTGTAATGTTTAATTGTACACATGCCATATACAAATAAACTGAGCTGATTAGTTCGAGTGTACTCGAGTTGCCGTGTCTTCTTCTTCTTCCTCTTCCAGTCTGGTACAGTCTCATCCGTCTTTGTACTTGACTACTAGTATACTGCTGTGATTGCAACATCACTCGGTTTCTGAACAGTCCGAGTTGATTCAGAAGCATCAGTGACACAATGATAGCAAATTTCATTCTATTTTTTTGTACACAATAATGAGCTGCAAATATCGCGAATTTCAACACTGTGAGCAATAAAATGAAGGCCCTCCGAAAATGCAAATTACGATCGATAGAGGTAGAGAAGTTACGAGTACGAACCACTATGCACTGTAGTACAGTATATACCAGACCACGTTCAAACTAGAAATGTCGCTACAGTGACTGGTTATACCCCCGCCAAACAACATTTCATAAGCTTTGGTCAAAAAACTGAGGAAGTAGTTAAATCCGCAAGATCTTTCCTTGATCTTTTGCCATTAATATGCCATTACCATGGCAACGTACTTTCGGGTACTGTCGAAAAATGCGTCTTGCACATCTACAACCAAAGGCACACATCTGTACCAAGTTTCATGGAAATTGGGCAAAAACTGAGGAAGTAGTTTGCAACACAAAATTTTCCATCATTTTGGCTCATAATATGTGAGCTGTTACCATGGCAACATACTTTTTGTCACTGTCAAGAAATGTGTCATGCTGACCTATATCCTAAGACAAACATTCAATATGAATTCCATGAGAATTGGAAGAACACTGATGAAGCAGTTTTGCCATGAAGCATTTTGCCCTATATTTTACCAATAACATGCCGTTACCATGGCAACGCACTTTTTGCCACTGCGGAAATATGTGTCTTGCACATTAACATATTCAGATGAACATCTGTACCTAATTTCATAAAAATTGATCAAAAACTGTGGGAGGAGTTCGCGACGTAAGATTTGTACCCATTTTTGCCCATAATATGCCATTACCATGGCAACATACTTTTGGGTACTGTCAAAAAACACGTCTTGCACATCTACAACCCAAGGCACACATCTGTACCAAGTTTCATGGAAATTGGGCAAAAACTGAGGAAGTAGTTTGCAACACAAAATTTTCCATCATTTTGGCTCATAATATGTGAGCTGTTACCATGGCAACATACTTTTTGTCACTGTCAAGAAATGTGTCATGCTGACCTATATCCTAAGACAAACATTCAATATGAATTCCATGAGAATTGGAAGAACACTGATGAAGCAGTTTTGCCATGAAGCATTTTGCCCTATATTTTACCAATAACATGCCGTTACCATGGCAACGCACTTTTTGCCACTGCGGAAATATGTGTCTTGCACATTAACATATTCAGATGAACATCTGTACCTAATTTCATAAAAATTGATCAAAAACTGTGGGAGGAGTTCGCGACGTAAGATTTGTACCCATTTTTGCCCATAATATGCCGTTACCATGGCAACGTACTTTTGGGTACTGTCAAAAAATACGTCTTGCACATCTACAACCCAAGGCACACTTCTGTGCCAAGTTTTATGGGAATCGGTTGAAAATTGAGGAAGTAGTTCGCGACACAAGATTTGCAACGGACCGACCGCCCGACCGCCCGACCTGATTCCTATATATGTACCCCCTTCAAACTTCTTTTGGCGGGGGTATAATTAGCGCGCGAAATATTGCACCATTATTACACACTTCCGCTGGGATCGGCCGCGGTGCAAGCAGAAAACACATCTAGGGGGAAAGTTGCAAACAAAATTCACCGAGAGCATTGGTCGTACCTGTAGGTGTGAAACGACGGCACTGAAAATTTCACCGGGAGGTTCCCCAGTGAATTCATTGGGGAATCCAACGGTGGTTCACCGAGAGGGGCAGTGGGGAAGGGGTATAAAGGAGCTTCATGGCATTCCACTTGGAGAGAGTGTAGTGGGGTGGAGGGAAGAGCACCAGTGGCAATACGTAGGGCGTGGCCTTGAACTGAGTCCAGCTTCTTGGCGAGCGTTGGGGAAATGGAATTGTAGATTTCACACGAGTAATCAAGGTGGGGGCGAATTAATGAATGATATGACAATAACAAAGTTTTAGTATCAGCACCCCAGGACATGCCGGATATAGACCGAAGAAGGTTCAGCCGTCTATTACATTTATTCAGTATGTAATTTACATGAGATGACCACGTTAACGAGGAGTCAAAAATGACATCGAGGTATTTGTAATTTTGCACAATTTCTAAAGGAGTATCAGATACATGTATATTGAAATTACTGGCGGCAACTGATCGTGGATAAAAAATCATTATTTGGATTTATTGCCTGATAAAGTGAGGCCCCATTGTTTCAGCCAAGAGGCGATGTTGTCGATGTCCACCTGTAATTTGAAATTGATGTATCGTAGGTTGGTGGAAGTGCGCCAAATCGCTATATCATCTGCGTAAAGAGATATATTGGATCTGCTGCAGTAAGAGATGTCGTTGATGAAAAGAGTAAAGAGAATTGGACTAATAACGCTTCCTTGAGGAAGACCGATATTTTGGTGATAAGTGTCTGACAGAGTAGAATCAGCGCGTACTTGTAAAGTCCGTGAGTCTAAAAATTTGCGAATCCAGTCAAGGAATCTACCTCGTAGTCTGATGGATTTGAGTTTGGCAATGAGGGCATTGTGGTCGACAGTGTCGAATGCTTGGCTGAGATCTAGAAAAATAGCTGCTGTGTAATGTTTAGTGATTAGGGATTTACGGACATCTGATTCAAGAAGAAGAAGGTTGTTGGTTATTCTGCGATGAGGTAAAAAAGCGGATTGAGTGTGAGACACCAGGTGGTGTTTGTTAAAATTAAACCCAAATTAGTCTTGGGTCAAGCCACCATGGTGCCCTAATAGTGGAAGAAGAAACTCTCCCTCTCCAAGTACTTTCGCTTCACAAATCCACCTAAATCTATTATTGGCAGTGTATCAGCCACATGAGTGTGACTTTCTTGGACTGTGAATAGTTTTACCGGTATTTATATTGAATAAGTACAATGTACATGCTGTATTTTTTGCTTGCGATGACTTGTAAGGCACTGTACATTAGTATCCTGAACCTCCTTGCTTGTGTGTACATGTGCGGTACACATCACAGCTAGGATACAGCTGATTTTTAGCTCCTGCGGTAGTCCTCTTTCACATACATTGTAATATTAGACGGCTAACTTCAGTTTTAGATTGTGCAGGCAGCGTACGCCGCGATCTGTCATGAAGGTTGTGTTTGTTTCTGCAGCACTTTCCCCACAACAATTTCATTTAAATTCAAGTGAGTATTTGGAAATAAGCTTTACCCTGTGAATTTGGTGTAATTTTATTCTGCGGCATTTGAGATACATTATTGTATCTACGTGGATACGAAAGTACATAAGTGCCCCTTTGTCTAGTGCATTCTGTCAAGCTGACCCATCTCGTTGGCCTCAATCCCCCGGCCTGCCAGGGAGCAATGTTGATACGGCAGGGCTACCTGCTGCGGCACCATCTACTTTTGCCGCTTGCACGCCGTCTTCCACGTCCCCTAACTCCCCCAAATCTCCATCATCTTTTTCGCTATCATCACTCCTGCTTTCAAGATCTCTCTACTCAGGTCGAGATTGTCTTTTGATACTTAGGCCTCAATAACAAAGTATTAGATTGCTTGTATTCTACAACTTCTTTCTTCGCTACTGAAAATGCACGCAAACTCATCAATGTAACGGTCGGCGTCATAATGCATTGTACACATAATGATGTCATCAAGTGAGTGGCTGAATTCTAGACAAATTCCGAGACCATGAGTAAGGGAAAATTGACATATTTTGCAGCCTTTCCAGAATAATATCTTTAAAATCTTAAACTAAAAAACATTATAATTTGGATTCAGTACAACTTCTTGTCTTGATTTACAACAAAATTGGTCTGGTAAAAAGTCAATGAATAGGAGGTTTAATTGTCAAAAATCATATAGACTTAATATTCTTCTCCCCCCCAAAAAAAACAAAAAAAAAAACAACAACAACAAACAAACAAACAAGAGACCAGGGGGTCTTGCACTCACCTGAGTATCACAAGTTCACACCATTCCATGATTTTTGCAGACTCTTACCTAAGAACATTGGAGCAGGGGGCAACTTTGAAAGGTGGGGGCATGGCATCCATTTGCATATATTCCATCACACTCGTACGAGTACCTGCCATGCAGTGCCAAGTACATTGTACCAAGAAAGTTGGGCTATGGAGTTTGGGAGAAAACTTCTAAAGAAGAATATCACCGAATATTCCTTTTGGAGGTTTGGGCCCCCTGGGATCCCCAAGGGGAGCATGGTGCCCATTCAAACACAGTGAGATCCTATCCCCCTGGGAATGCTATTTGCCAAGTTTGGTGAAAATAGATTGTTGTTTTCAAGAAGAAGATGAAAATGTACAATTTAGGCATGCATTTGGATCCCTACCCCCCCCCCCCCTTCTGATTCTGATTCTGAAGAACAAATTCAAAGATTCATTAATTGTGTGAGGTTTGGGTCCCCTGAGGCCCTCCAGGAGGGACATGGTGCCCATTTGAACAGATTGAGATCCTACACCCCTAGAGATGCTACCTGCCAAGTTTGGTGAAAATGGGTCATGGGGTTCTCACGAAGAAGATGAAAATGTACAATTTAGGCCCCATTAAGGACCCCTCCCCACCCCTCCCCAGGGTCCCAAGGGGGCACCCCTGATCCAAACCCCCTAGGGATGCTACCTGCCAAGTTTGGTGAACATCCATCATGAGGTTTTCAAGAAGAAGATGAAAATGTACATTTTAGGCCCCAATTTGGACCTCCCCACTCCTCTCCCCTGCCCGCAAGGGCGGCACCCCTGGATCTGCTATCAAACAAACTTGAAACTACAGTCATCAATGTACTAACTCATACATGCAGTATTGACTTAGCTCTATCACTTCTGGTTCTAGAGAAGAAGATTTTTAAAGATACCTTAATTTTGGGGTGTTTGGGCCCATTGGGGGCCCCTGGGTGGGGTATGGTACCCATTTTAAAAAATTGAGATTCTAACCCCCTAGGGATGCTACCTGCCAAGTATGGTGAAAATCGGTCATGGGGTTTTCAAGAAGAAGATGAAAATGTAAAAAGTTTACGCACGAAGGATGACGCATGACACACAACGGACGCCGGACGAAGAGCGATCGCAATAGCTCACTTGAGCCTTCGGCTCAGGTGAGCTATAAATTGAAATGACAGTCATCAATATAATACCTCATTGAGTTAATGTGGCTCTATCACTTCTGGTTCTAGCGAAGATCTTTCAACATTCCTTAATTGGAGGTGGATGGGCCCCCTTGGCCCCACCCCCTCCTCCACAGTGGGGCATGGTGCCCATTTGAAGGAATTGAAAGCCTATCCCCCATGAGATGCCACATGCCTAGTTTGGTGAAAATTCATCGTGGGGTTTTCAAGAAGATGAATATGTATAATTTAGGCCCTCATTAGGACCCCTCCTGCCCCTCTACTGGGTCCCAAGGGGGCGCCCCTGATTCCACTATGAACTAACTTGAAACTACAGTCATCAATGTACTAACTCATAGTATTAAGTTAGGTCTATCAGTTCTGGTTGTAGAGAAGAAGATTTTATTTGAAGATTACTTAATTTTTTTTTATTTTTTTATTTTTTTTTTGGGGGGGGGGGGTGGGCTCCCTGGGGCCTCCCCAGGTGGGGTATGGTGCCCATTTGAACACTTAAGATCCTATTTCCCTAGGGATGCTACCTACCAAGTTTGGTGAAAATCGGTCATGGGGTTTTCAAGGAGCAGATGAAAATGTAAATAGTTTATGGACAATGAACGATGGATGCCAGATGAACAGCAATCGCACTAGCTCACTTGAGCCTTCAGCTCAGGTGAGCTAAAAAACAAAAAACAAAACAAAACAAAACAAAACAAATCTTTAGGTTTCCATGCCAGCCTATGGTCAGGAAAAGTAATCAAATACAATGTACACTGCCCACTATTCAAAAATTCCCGATGGCTACTTACCAATGTGGATGTTGGATATTCTTATTGTCTCCAGACGAGAAATGGCTGCCTGTGGAGCTGGGGGAGGCCCATGACCACCCTCTGCATTATTCAGCAGCTACAATAGAAAAGGGCAAACACAAAATTTCAGGTTGGAATCCAAACAGTCTCTGTAAAAGTCTATAACATAATGAAGAAATTGCTCTTCCTTCAGTAGGGTTAGAGTATGGTGTATCATTCTTGCCTCATGCCTGATAAGGAAATTACCCCTATGAGAGCTATACCACAATTTAGCACCTATGTTCCATCTCTCTTTGTCTAACTCCAAAAATCTTCCACATTTAGACAAAACTGTAGAAGTTGCCTTTACCTTTACCTACACAAGAAGAGGTGAAAAACATTGTAGATTGACATGTAGGTGATAATTAGCTAATGTAAAATCAATGGTCTAAAATTTTAGATTTCTGCTAAAGATGCTATTATCAACCCATACTGCAGTTGGTATGGCTCCCACTGAGAGAAAACTGAAGGGGATGTGGTGCACCCTGTCACTATCATAAAAATGTAACCAGTGACAACGGTTTCATGCTAAAGTCTGGAATTGTGAAAATTCATTTTTTCATTGAATCACATTGCCCATTTTCTAAGCTTTGCATTGATATAAAAACACGTGTATTTGCCGGCACTGTATATGGGTATATAAAGTGAAATATAATGCACTTTTTAATTTGTTAGCCTGACAAAAATTTCAAGAATACAGGCTTTGAAGATCCGCCTCTTGCTAAAAGGCAATGTCCAAGCAGCAATGTGAGGTGAGTATCACCCAATCGTAAAATAGTGCCAATCAAGATTAAGCTCCGCCTCTAGCAACCGATCTGCTAGCTGACTGAGAGAGTCAAAATTCCTGGGCACCTTCCTTGGAACTCAGCGTATCGAGCTGAAACACAATTGATAAGTTTCACTTGGGTTTGTTAACCAGCAGTACATCTTTCAAGATGGCGCATCAATAATTGCAAGCTTGCTGGTGTATACATGCATATGGTGTATGCGTATGGTGTATGCGTTATCCAATGGCATCCACATACCATGCCTGTGTGTGCACATAACAAGAACATATGGCACAATCGTACAAATCTTTCTTTTCTTTTGTATACAAATTGTGTTTTCATTGTGGTTGATTTTTTTTTTCCATCATTGGGGACTCTCCTGAAGGCAGAAATATTGCTTGAGCTGGAAGGGTCATGCTTGCTCTTATTTTTTTGTTTGTTTTTCAAGCTGTGCATGTGCTGCATTGTGCGATTGTGTTCACTATTTTATATGGGTCAATTTTGAATGATGTACAACTGAGACAAAACAGCACCAAATTTAAAAAATTAAAAATTACTCAAAATTTTTTTTATCTTACCTGAAAGAGTATAATTCAAGCTGTAATATGAACCCAATTATACCAGGATCTTCCCAGATGCATAGATGACAGGTTCAAGTATCATGGTTCCTTGTTAAATTACCAATCAGCAGTTGTGATCTTACAAATTTCGTTTGTTAGAGAAGGAGACAAATTGCAGAAAATTAAAAAAACCTCAAGAATTTCATTTTAACTATTGTTCACATTTTGTATATGTAACAATATCTAACATTGATTATAATGCTTATTCTTTTCTTTTTTTTTAACGCTGGTTATTTCTATTCCTAACTCACATTTCAGAACTATTTTGAAGCACTAAAGTTGGGTTTTTGTTTCATCTGCAAATGGAATACAATGCCCTTAATGTGCAAGACTTGAAAGTGGGAGCAAGTAATTTCCTATATGTTCTTTCCTATTTTTTTATGTGAGCACAATATTACATGAAAGTGTCATAAGAATAAAAAAATTAAGCATCTTTTCGTCGCTCAACCCACGGCTTAATAGCTGGTATCACTGTCTAACCCCTTTGGGGTCTGGAGCTGTTTCTTGGCCCCAGGAGGTGGCAGCTGCTGCCATGATCATACGAGACTCCAATTGGCGGGAAAATTGAAACCTAAATGCTGGGTCTATATGGTGTGGAAGTGCATTATTCTGGATGCTTGCTTACCTTGATACTTATACAGTGGAGTACTTCTAGAAAGATGTTAATTCCATATGCTAGGGCTGCACACTTACCAAATTTTCCATTAGTCCGACAAGTCCCTGTAGGACCAATAGGTACTCAGTTTTTTCCATTTTGAAGGAATGCACGTAAAAATCTACTATGCTTTCACAGAAATTTCCACAAGCCTGGCCTGGCTGGCATGGCATGGGCGCAAAGTTTCCCTCTCACCCAGCATGACATTATTGCACAAAATGTGGGATTTAGACGCTGACTGGTCATATATGATCGCTACTGTATTCCAGACAAAACCTGATGTGATCACTTGTGTAAAACTTTAAAAGAGGTGCGAGTGTCTTCAATTTGTCTCCCTCTACAAATACAATTTGTTAAGACTGCAACTGCTGATCTGTAAATTAGCAAACATGTCAGAAAAAAGGAACCAGTAGGACTCGAACCTGTCATCTACTGCTTTCTGGGCAGTGACACTACCACCAGGCTGTCCCTGGTTGCTGGCAGTGACATGATGTACATGGAATAAATACCCAAGCTCCGAAATTCCGACATTGTTATGTTAAGTAGTCCAAGGTAGACAAGGCATATCAAAGGGATTGCATAGTATTTGTGGAGATGAAAATTGGGCTTTTAACTTTTTGTGAGACACCAAGAAACCACTTCTGAAATAGTACAGAGAATACCATTAAAAGGGGAATTCAAAGTTTATTAGGTGAAAATTACATGAAAATCGGGTTTGAAATTGCTGAGACATCCAAAAAGAAAGTAAAACAAAGCGATC
The DNA here is from genome assembly GCF_964275005.1 of Diadema setosum. NCBI lineage: Eukaryota > Metazoa > Echinodermata > Echinoidea > Diadematoida > Diadematidae > Diadema > Diadema setosum. Next base: position 16,239,037 of record NC_092691.1, read on the forward strand.
CTAATAAAAGGTGGGTCCTGCTTTTTACTAGGAATGCTCTTTTTTTTTAATATCTCAGCCATTTTAAAGCCGATTTTCATCAAATAAACATTGAATCCCTCTTGGAATTCTATGTTCTTTCATATTTCATGAGAGGTTTCTCACTATCTCACCAAAAACTATCAGAAACCTGAAGTTAGGCCTCAACCAAAACTATACGCTCCCTTTAATGGAAGCAAGATATCATTCAGAGAGGTGAAGGTTCAGGTGTAAGTGTAACCCTCTACAAATGAAATTTGTTAAGATCGCAAATGCTGATTTGTAAATCAACAACCTTTTCAAGAGGTCCTAATAAAGATTGTATGTACTCAGGTATATTTATTACTGGTCATGTCGGACAGCATTCCTGAAAAGTTACTTACTCAACAGTCATTGTTTATGTGTGTGTGTGCATATGTGCATGTGAGTATTTATATATCTGTGTACGCATGTGTATACTGTTTGTATTCATGCGTCTGTGTATGCATGTGTGTTTGTATTTGTGTCTGTATACGCACATGCGTTATGTGTGAGGATGTACAATGTAGTATGTGTGTATGTACCGGTGTCAATAGGTGTATGTATCGTGAGGCAATCATCATTGATTATCAATTGTATCTAATTTGTCTTTGTGTGTAAATGTAGAGTTTCCAAAGCTATCATTTCATATTTGCTTGGATGTAAACTGTACATGTATTTGTTTATTGTTCATACTCTCATTTATACTCGGTATACTGATCCTTTCAGTCCTTTGCAGTTACTGCTGATCAGTTGTTTTAAATACCAATAAATTTAAAGTAGTGCAAGCCACAGGGGTCAAGATCCAATATCCATAGGCTTGTAGATTATATCAGGGTAGACCTTCATACTAAATTTGAACAAAATCTGTTAAGAAAGGCTATAGGCTACATATAGGCTACATATCTTGACCGGCTGGATGTACATGTACTGGAAATTGCTCTTGATATTTCTTCAATTTGAACTTCATCATGTATCTTTGTGGAATTAAACTCATCATGAAATTACTTGGAGGACTGTTCTCATCCACCGGGAGAGAAATATGATCTCAATGAGCTGTGGCTGTGCCTGATTTTCAATGATATTTTGAACTGTCTTATTTGACTATCAGTGTCAAGACTTTTGCTACAGTCCCATGTGCTCACTTTTATGCCTGCTTTTTGGAGAGCACCTTACACCATGGACTTTATACGCCTATAAACTGCTTTCTTCATCCTAAACAAAGCGTCTTCCGAAGGAATTCTGCCAGAGTTAATTCCCTGCTAATCCTGTCACAATAGAGCATTCAAGTTTCTTTTGAGGACAGCTTCTCATTCATCCAGCATGTCAAATGGCCCAGTTTCATCCTCTATCAAGACCAGATCACAATCTGTGGACACTGCCAATGCTGCGATTGTCCAAGAGGTGATAAAAGACATTCTTCAGAGTAAGAGCAGTGCTTCCTTTCACTGGTGGAATCTTCTGTCGCCAAAAGGTTGAAAGTGATGGAGGAAAAATTGAAAAACAAAATGCTCTCATCATGGAGTTGGAAATCATCAACAAAGACAAGTCCCGGCAGCTCGTAGATCTTCAACAGCAGATGGACAAACACAATGACAACCTTCATTCACTGAACCTGAAGCTTGATGCCCAGGAACAGTACTCACGGCGGAATTGTGTCTGACTCTTTGGCTGCCCAGAAAGGGCCGGGGAAAATACTGATGTCATCGCGCTGAAGGTAGCAAGCGAACATCTCCAGGTAGATCTCAAGCTTGATGACATAGAATGCTCCCACAGGGTGGGTCAGAAAAAAGAGCACCCAAACAAGGACCATCCAAGAGGGATCATCATCAAGTTTAAATCCTACAGGAAGAGACAAGAGTTCCTCTCATAGAGACGCAGACTGAAGGGCAAGAAAATGTCTATTGTCGAAGACCTCACAGCAATGAATCAAAGACTTCTCAACGAAACGCGAACACATGCCAAAGTTGACACTGCATGGAGCAAGGATGGACGAATATATGCCCTGCTCAAAGGAAAAAACAACCAGACAAAATTGATACATAACAATGATGATCTGAAAAAGCTATGAAATATATGTATAATATTTCAATTGACAATGATTGGTGTATGACAATGTCCAATGCTTTTGATATTATGATCCCGGTGGAATCACTGTTGCATTCTGAACTCTTTGAACATTTTTTTCATTTGACGTTTCATCCCGTTCATACTTGTACTTCTCTTTATGAGCATTAGATTTGTTTTTTGGTTTGCTTTTTATGTATTGTGTTCTATTCTGTGTAATGTTGTATGTGACTTTCTGTATACATTCGAGGGGATCTGTAAAAACTGTCATGATTGTTACCTTTGAATACAAGGAAAAGTAGAAATTACGCGGTGCGTAATATATGTCCCCGCCGGAAGTAGCATTTTGTAGCAAAATGTACAATAAAGGTCAAAAATCAAGGTCAAAGGTCAAAGAAGTCAAAGGTCAAATTCTGTGTAGAAGTTTTGAAGCGCTCACCTAGTGCCATCACATAAAGCACACGGAATCGAAATTGGGTTAGAAATGGCGAAGGAGTAGCATTTTGTAGCAAAATGTACAACAAAATGTAGGACAAAAATTAAGGTCAAAGGTCAAAGGTCAAAATTCTGTGTAGAAGTTTTGAAGCCCTCACCTAGTGCCATCACATAAATCAAACAGAATTGAAATCAGGTAAGAAATGGCGAAGGAGTAGCATTTTGTAGCAAAGTGTACAATACAGGCCAAAAAATCAAGGTCAAAGGTCAAAGAAGTCAAAGGTCAAAATTCTGTGTAGAAGTGTTGAAGCCCTCACCTAGTGCCATCACAAAAGCAAACGGAATCGAAATCGGGTTAGAAATGGCGAAGGAGTAGCATTTTGTAGCAAAGTGTACAATACGGGTCAAAAAATCAAGGTCAAAGGTCAAAGAAGTCAAAGGTCAAAATTCTGTGTAGAAGTGTTGAAGCCCTCACCTAGTGCCGTCACATAAAGCAAACGGAATCGAAATCGGGTTAGAAATGGCGAAGGAGTAGCATTTTGTAGCAAAATGTACAATATAGGTCAAAAAATCAAGGTCAAAGGTCAAAGAAGTCAAAGGTCAAAATTCTGTGTAGAAGTTTTGAAGCCCTCACCTAGTGCCATCACATAAAGCAAACGGAATCGAAATCGGGTTAGAAATGGAGAAGGAGTAGCATTTTGTAGCAAAATGTACAATACAGGTCAAAAATCAAGGTCAAAGGTCAAAGAAGTCAAAGGTCAAAATTCTGTGTAGAAGTTTTGAAGCCCTCACCTCGTGCCATCATATAAAGCAAACGGAATCGAAATCGGGTTAGAAATGGCGAAGGAGTAGCATTTTGTAGCAAAATGTACAATATAGGTCAAAGGTCAAGGTCAAAGGTCACGACTGAAATTCTGTGTAGAAGTTTCAAAGCTCCCATGTAGTGCTATCATATAAAGCAAACAGAATCAAAATTGGCTCATAAATGACAGAGAAGTAGCAAATTGAAGATTTTGATCACACACGGACGCACACACGGACGGACACACGGACGGACGGACGGACGGACACACGGACACACGGACACACACACGTACGGAGCCCGTTTCATAGTCCCCTGCTCGAACTCGTTCGGCGGGGACAATTATTTGGTAAATATAATTACTTGTTTTCATGACCTAAGAGTTGGATATATTGATATTCCAGTTTTGACAAAATATACTGTCATATCATTTTTATGGATAATAACCTAGAAAATATTGACCCAGATATACATATATTCAATTCCTCCCATTCACATAGTTGTTATACTGCTAATGAGTTTAATGTTGAATTTGTGAATCCCACCGGTTTTAGTTTGATTCATGCACGAAGTCTTCAAAAAAATTTTGATGAAATTGAAGAACTTTTTATTATCATTAAAACATTCATTTTCTATTATAGCCATCTCCGAAACCTGGATTTCAGGAACACCACTGATTCCTTTTAAATTACCAGGATATAGTGTTGTAAACGTCAATAGATACCGTGGTCGAGGGGGTGGGGTTGGTTTATTTATATCTAATAATATAGATTTTATGATTAATACTGATGTTATTCAGACAGAGGAGGAAAAAGATTGTTGTGAAAGTTTGTTTATTGATTTTGTTGATGAAAATATGAAATATTCAGTTGGTGTTATTTATAAAAAACCAAGTTGTAATAATGAAATTTTCTTTGAATATTATCATAGAATGCTTGCAACTGTATCTAGAGAACGTAGGAATCTTTATGTGTTAGGTGATTTTAATATTGATTTGATAAAGCGTTCATTGGATCAGTATGTCAGTAATTTTATTGATATTAATTCATGTTTTGGTTTATTTCCTTTGATTAATTCTCCAACCCGTTTAACTGCAAGGAGTTCTACACTCATTGATAATATATTTACTAATGTTTTAGACACTCATTTTGATTGTGGGTGTTTATATGTGGATATTACCGATCATCGCCCTATATTTTTATCAACTAATGTAGAATTATCAGAGAAAAGAAAAAAATTACCTAATCTCGGTCGCAATATATCAATGGAGGGTATAAATGCACTCAATAATGAACTTTGTAATACAGATTGGTCCCCTGTGTACTCTGCCCTTGATGTTGATGATGCATACAATACATTTTTATGTTTATGCTTTTGCTGGATAAGCATTTACCTTTTAAGAAGAATGAAATATTTGTTAATAAAATAAAATTAAATTGTTTAAAGTTAACTCCACTTTTATTCAAAGATCTGTCAGATTTAGCTTTCCTGTCATCTGGAACTCATTACCAAATAACATTAAGTCATGTCAAACATTAAGATTATTTAAAAAGTCCCTCAAAAGGTCATTATTACTGAATTATTGAATCATTTATGAAAAGTTGATCTCTCTTATTTTGTATAGATATATTTGTATTTTGTATGTGTGTGTGTGTGTGTGTGTGTGTTTTTTTTTTTTTTTTAATGTGTTTCCTCATTAATCTGACTTGTAACATATGCCGGTAAAATACCTCTTTAGACGGTTTAAGAGAACTTACTTCCTCACAAGGCTTCTGAAGCTATCCTCCAAGTTCTCTTTTTTCATTTCATACTTAACCCTAACTAGGCCGGGCTATTTAGGTAGATCATAGAGCCGGGGGGGGGGGGGGGGGGGGGGGGGGGGGGGGGGGGGGGGGGCCTCCCAGGCCCCCCCTCCAGATCTCGGCCGTTGACCGCGCGATCGCGACGAAAATTGGCTCAAACATTGCCTATGATGTAATCTAAAGTACTACGAAGTTAGATTTAAAAAAAAAAAAATTGTCATTTATGCTAAATTATGCTAATTTATGCATAATGATGCTTGAAATCGGACAATTTGGTATAAATCACTAAATAAAGCTCGAAATAGGCACATTTTTTTGTGTAAATATTCTTTAGTGTCCTAATAGTGTCCTAAGCAAATACAGTGTCCTAAGCAAATATAAGAGAAAAAAATTGAGCTATCCGAAAAAATTTCTTAAGTATTTTATTGTTTTTTTGAATTTCTTATGTATTTCCTCGTTTTTTCGACTTTATGTTTTTCATTGTTTTTTCGATGAAACTTGTCCGCGACATTGTTCCGAACAAGAAAATATGTTATTAATTGATTTTAATCAATAGAACCCCAAAATAATCATGCTTTTATGAAATTTGACTGCAAGCACAATTTCCATTGAAATTGTACACGAATTCACGTTTTTGAGCAATTTTTGGTCTGACATGCATGTACATATTTATGCAAAACTTCGCAACCGCGCGCCCGGGCATTGCAAATTTGGTGTCAAAAGATGCGGGAGACTCGACAGAAAAAAGTCATGAAACGTCGCGGCGATAGCTTTTCACGTTAGCGATACATCGCGCGGAACGTCGAGGGGGGGGGGGCCTCGGAGGCCCCCCCCCCCCCCGGCCTAGTTAGGGTTAAGTTAACCAAAGGCTGTATTCCTCAGTTAAATAACTACATGTAAGTGTGTTATTCTGTTAATTTGATATATTTATTATGTTATACATTCTAATCAATTATTGTATGCTTTGTATTTATGTATGTATGCATTGCATGTTTGTTTGTTTTTTATCGTAGAAATGAATAAACGAATTGAATTGAAATTGAATTGAATTGAATTGAATTGAAATGTAGCCTAAAGAGCACACACAAACCATCCACCAACAATATGACCTTTGACCCTATGAAAGACGGAACACTGGGGGCAGCAGATCCAAAATCTATAGGCATGTAGATTATATCAGGGTAGACCTTCATCCTACCAAATTTGAACAAAATCTGTTCAGAAATGTAGCCTATAGAGCACACACAAACCATCCACCAATATGACCTTTGACCCTATAAAAGACAGAACACTGGGGACAACGCATCCAAAATCTATAGACTTGTAGATAAAATCATGATAAACCTCCATATTTCCTCAATTTGAACAAAATCCGTTCAGAAATGTGACCACTAGAGCGCACACAAACTATGGCTTTTATGCACAAAAATATGGCATTTTACCCTTATAAAAGCAGAACACAGGGGGCAGCATCACCCAAAGTCATAGGTGTGGAGATATTACCGATATGAACCTCCATACAAAATTTCAGAGAAATCCTTCAAGGTTTGTGGCCGTTAGAGTGCACACAAGAACATGACGCAGCAATGGCAGCAGCGGCATAATGCTGCTGAATCCAATGTATCCTCCGGCATACATGCCGGAGATAAAGATACAGGAACTAGTGTTAAATGCTATTACTGAACATAGACATGTGTTACCTGTGTTATTACAGCATCAAGACCGCCCTCACCCCATGCATAGTCCCTTGGACTGCCATGGATGTTTAACATCTGACTGCAAAGACGATTGCAAAAAAAGAAACGAAAAAGAAAAGAAAATGAAAAAGTGTTACATTTCGATATCAAGCTGAACTGCACAAAGAAAAACACATCAGTTGAATTTTCAAAGGTGAAATGTAATTTGGATCATTCATCATTTTTTAGTTATACCAAATTTGACACCATACTCACTTGTTACTTTTGGCACAACTCTCTGCCTGCCAGTAATACAACTATGGGCACAAGCGCAAGTATAAAATATCTTGTTTGCTTTCTCCAAATGCCCAGTACACACACTCTAAAGTACCGGCAGACACGATATCAGCTTCATGGTCTTTCACTGATAGTGAAAGCAAGGATTAGGTAGAATTAAAAGAGGGGTTATAATGACAGTTGTGCGCCTCCTAGAGTCTGATTACCTTAATGTGTTCCATTTGTGATAAACCGAATCACCGTATTCTGTATTTTCAACTGCACTATTATGAGTTATCATGCAGCACCATGCCCATATACATCTAGTACCTTATCATCTATTAAAACTAGTAATCAATTACGGAGGGCAAATGCCTTTGTTAACTTACATTTGATTGTTTATTATGTTATGTATGCAGACATGTGTGCATTAAGGAATCCAGAAGCACCAGCTGTTTTTTTATCATGTAGAATTACAGACAAGGAATGTGTATTTTGAATGTGTTCTATCACTTTTGGTTCTAGAGAAGAAGATTTTTTAAGATTCCTTAATTTTAGGGGGTTTGGGCCCCCCTGGGGGCCCCCAGGTGGGGCATGGTGCCCATTTGAACAAACTGAAATCCTATCCCCCTAGGTATGCTACCTGCCAAGTTTGGTGAAAATCACTCAAGGGGTTTTCAAGAAGATGAAAATGTTAAAAGTTTACGCACTAAGCTGCTAAGCACAACGGGTGCCGGATGAAGAGCGATTGCAATAGCTCACTTGAGTCTTCGGCTCAGGTGAGCTAAAAAGGAGATATCATGAGTTATTAATCCAAATATGCAGTTTATGCATTCTCATTTTGATATTTTTTCAAGTTCTCCTCTTATTCATCCATTTTGGGCAGGGCACAGAGGAGTTTGACCAGTTCCTACAAATGTTTCTTAGTCAGACATTATATATTTAAAGGACAAGTTCACCTTAACCTGTTGAGGAGGGTTTGATTTTGCTACAACACACATTTTCCATACACGCTTGCAAGAGTATACTCGGGACTTGTCCTCAATGGGTTAATAGTGTGGGTTGAGTGAGTGCAGCAATATATAAAAGAAACATAGAGAGAATTCCACAATTACTGTAAATCGAGGAATTTTCGCGTGCATTTTAATTTCGCGAATTTCGCGAGCGCCAAAATTCGCGAAATTAAAATGCACGCGAAAGTTTTTGTCTACACTACATGCATTGAACACCAGTGGCAATTCGCGAAAATTTCATGCCACGAAAAGGGCTGTCGGCTCCAATTCGCGAAAATTTCATGCCGCGAATATATCATGTTTTACAGTATTTCTTTTTTCGAAGTACACATTGCCTTGACTTCTTAACAACATATGTTAAGGGCATTATTCCCCCTTCCTTCTGAAAGAGGGAAGTAAAATGTTCTTTATTATGTGAGAAAAGTGAAAATACAGTGTACGTTGAATTTTCTCTATACCGGTATTTTCTTCATATCGTTTTACACATGTGACATTACAAACTGTAATAGTTTTCCCATCCAGCGATGGCAGCACTGAAACTTAAAAAGTTCTTATAAACTTTTAAACTAATTTTCCTTTAAACTTTCACTAATGTGTTCTACTAATATTGCTGCATTCTCTCAATCCACACAGGATGTGCAATTGTATATTACGGTGAACTTGTCCTTTAATCCGTTGAAGACGAATCCCGAGCATACTCGGGCAAGTGTCTATGGGAAATGCGTGTCGTAGCAAAATCAGTCAATCCTCAATGACTTAAAAGAACTCATTTGGGCCATTGTTATGTAATTTGTATACTTTTGGTACTTACACTGGGAAATAAACCCCTCCTGGGCCAGGAGGAGGATTGGCCATGCCTAGAATTTGTTGTATAAGACTGCAAAGACAAAAGACATTGAGAAAAAAATGAAGAGCTTTTGAAACTAATAAAAGAAAAAAAAATATTGACAGAGCAATTATATGGTATTTCACATTAATATAAAAAAGAAGGAATCATTAAAACTAGAAATGGGACTGATATACCTTCACCATGATGCATGGTTCTCCCAATAAGTCTATAGTATGTCTTGACAATGTGTGATGGCAGTTTCACAGAACTGGCAAAAAAATTAAAATGACATATTCGTCACAAATGTGGTGATTATTCACTTTCCTTGAAGTAGGTTTAATTGGATCAATGGCTGTATTGTTTAAGAGAGCAGGTATTAGGGGATTTGATGATTGTTACTTGAGCTTTAACCCTTTTATATGCATTGACTAATTTCCAAAGTATGGAGAAAAAGTGTAATCTCAGCATTAAATAGTAAAATTTTAGCAATGTAACCTGGCCTTTGACCTTGAACTGTGACCCCATGACCCTAAAATTATCCAGGGAATTACAGACAGGCAGTACTGTACATGCATAGATATGAACAAAGTTTCATGACGATATCTTGAGCCACTTCGAGATATGGAGGAAGAACTTGACCTTCAACCTTTTGACCTTTGACCTTTTAGCCTAAAACTTTCTCAGAGAATTTCTACGTGGTATATGTATACACCGACTTTCAAGAAAAATCCTCCAGGCATTGCATAGATATGAGGGAAAGAGTAAATCTTAAGGAGTTCACCTTGACCTTTTGATCCTTGACCCCGTAACCCCATAATTCCAAAGAGAAACATTGTCAGGCAGTACATTCACATGTTCTAAGTTCCATGAGGATACCTTGGACCATTTCCAAGATATGGAAAAAAAAAAAGTGAAATTTTAGCACTTGCACATGACCTTTGATCTCACATTCCAAAACTTTCTCTAAAGAATGTTTCTTGGGTAATACATGTACAGCTGTAGTTTCATAAACTAATTTTAAAATACCTTCAGGCATAGCATAGATATGGGGGAAACAGTGAAATTTTGAGCATTTATACCTTGAAATTTTGACCTTTGACCTTGAGCATGTGCACCCAAAAGTTGATATGCACAATTTTGTCCACTCATGTATATATACACCATGTACATACCAAGTCTCATTAGCATAACTCCAACGGTTTTTTAGTTATGCTGTCCACCAAATTCATTACGGACGGACAGGACGGAAGGACAGACAGCCCATAAACATAATGCCTGGGGAGACACTTTGTGGCAGAGGCATAAAGACAAAGTGGCAAAGACAGTAATAGTAATAGAAGGACACAAGTCCAATTCTTGGCTCCCCCTGAAATGACGAGATTGTTATCACAACCCAGGTAAAAAGAAACAACATAGTGTTACTCAACGGATCTGAGAGATCATGATCCAACAATGGTCAATGTACAATAATACACTGTACAATTGAAGTACAATTCCTGAAATGCATCAAGATGAAAGTCTGTTATCAGTAACTTTTGAGTCCACTCTGACACATGGATCATATATTCTTGTTAATTACATTTGGCTTTATTAAGGACAAGTCCACCTTCATATACATGTGGATTGAGTGAGGGCAACAATATTAGCAGAACACATCAGTGAAAGTTTGGGGGAAATCGGACAATCCATCAAAGGTTATGAATTCTTTAAAGTATCTGCGCAGTCACTGCTGGATGAGAAGACTACTACAGTGTGTGATGTCACATGCGTACAAAATAAGGAAAATAAAATGAGAATTTCACAAAACTTTACTTTTTAAATAAAGAGCACATTTCTTTGACTTGTTACTGATGTATATTAAGGGTAATATTATTCCCCCTGCCTTCTGAAAGAGAATAGTTGAGTGTTCTTTTGTTATGCAAGAAACATGGAAATACGTTGAATTTTCTTTCTTTGTATTGTTGTACACATGTGACATCACAAGCTATAGTAGTTTTTTCATCCAGCCGTGACTGAGCAGAAACTTCAAAAATTCATAACTTTTGAACCGATTGTCCAATTTTCCTCAAACTCTCACTGATGTGTTCTACTAATATTGCTGCATTCACTCAACCCACATGTCTATGAAGGTGAACTTGTCCGTTAAAGCAATGTCCGGTTAATGCCAGATTCTCATTACAGTGCTCACCTGTTAATCGGGAACCTCTTTAGTGGGAACCCCGCTTTACAAGTGGATCAAAACTTGATGTAACAAATTTTTCATGTTATTTCCATTGCTTAATCAGAACCATGAACCGCTTTATCAGGACAAATCTGGCTGAAACACTTCCATTGTTTGTCATTTATTTCTAAAAATAACAAGTAAATCCTTCGAAATAATTGCAGGAATTTTCTTTCCTTTACACAAAGAATTATTTTCTATCCAGTTCCTGATAGATTATGCCGATTGCAATTTAAACATTTGCCGATCTAAGGCAGTGAGACATAGCGCAGAGGTGGTCATCTTATCAAGTATCGATCATCAGCTTCTACTCATGGGCTCCACACTGTACCACCCCTTCTGTTCGATACGGAGAGGTCACTACCCCCTTGTGCAGCTCATACTCTCCCTGTTCGTGTGAAGTATGCATGAAGTATGTGTGTGTTTGTGTGTGAAAGCATAACAAGGGGGCATGAATATGAGGAATATGTGTTCGTACGATCATCGCCATCAGTTTCGTCATAATGTGTTCATTGTTAACATATGTGACCGTGCTTCACATAACGAACAAAAAGTCGCACACACTGATTTTGTGTGCGGACTGAAAATTTGTGAAATGGGTCAACCAAGCCGATCTTGACTTTTTCATATTTTCTGAAAGGGCAAGTATTCTTCTGCATTATGCTAAAGTTTGGGATCATAAAACAGGCAGGAAAGTGTGTTTTAAGCACATTATCTCGAGCATTTTTTGGTAGAATAGCATGATTGGGTGTGTCTTCAGAGTCCCCTTTTCATTTCTTACAGACCTTGCACACACTCTTCACTTTCAACTCTCATAACTTTTGACAGGATGATGATACTGCTTTGAAAGTTGGCATGAACTATGGACAGAATGTGTTAATAAGGCATGCTCAATTTCAGTTTAATCTGATAATCCCTTCATTGTTGCTGTTTCGGTGGTTAACATCCTGTTTTTTGTCCCACTCATCGCACAGCCAGCACGGCTTGGTAAAGATTAAGCGCTTGAATAGACACTGTACTTCAGAGCCTCTTTTCTCAGTTCACACTTTTCCCCCCGAGTGTGTGCTTTCTTTCCAATATTTAGATAGGTTAGGGTAGTCCATTTGATTTGAGTTATACATCATTTTAAAGTATAAAGTCTGCTCTTTCAGAATATGCTCTGAACTAAAATTTCATGTCTGGCAACTTTTTGTTTGTTTTGTGATGCAGGGTCACATACGGGTATTATAACAGCGTGTGGAAGTTAGCATAGCTGCCTCTTTCTATAGTCGAGTAGACAGTGACATATGGTGTAGAGTACAAATACAAGGGTTTTTTTGTTGTTGTTGATTCATGTTCTAGAAGGGTATTGAAGTAAATTTAGCCTGGTTGCCGCCTCGGCAACCTTGAGCAACTTCTTTCATTTGACTTATTAGCACAATTACATAATTAGCATACATGTAAAATATGTAATAGATTGCTAATGTTACTGCAGGAAGCCTGAAAACAATGGAAATACTCCTTTTTAAGGGTTTTCTATAACGAGGAATCCATTCACAACTCCAATTTTCAATTTCAAATGACGGAAGTGTCTTAAATATTGTAATTAGCATGAGCAATATGCACATGTACTATAGTTAAGTAATATATACCACGTACACGACCTGAAAATGTTTTTAAGCACAAGTTTTTGCTGTTGTTGTTGTTGCTGTTGTAGATTCATATTTTAGAGGGGTATTGTAGTAAACTGTGCTTGGTTGGTGCCTTGGCAAACTTAAGCAATCATTCTTATTAGTATCATTAGCATTCAGCTAATTAGCACAGTATGTAATACAAAATGTTGTTAATTTCACTAAAGAAAGCCTGAAAACACAGGTATAATACATCTTTTCTGGGGTTTCTATGACCAGGAATCCACTTATACCACCAGTTTGTACTTCCGAACGATGAAATTGTCTTAAATACCATAATTAGCACAATAAGGCCAACGATATGCTAATTATCTCATTTGTGATACCAGTTTTTATGGGGGCGGGTGGCTGATGGGGTGGAGGGTGGGAACATCTGACTATAAAGCAAATTATAGCTTTTTGTTGTATAATTAAAAAAGATGTCAATCTTGTATCCAACAACTTCTTATAATGTATGTGTATGTAGAATGTACAATAGTCCAGTAGATGGTACCATATGCCATGTACTGCATATGACTTCGAAAAGTTGGCATGGACAAGGTTTTTGCAGATTTGTGTTTTAGATGGGGACTAACAATGCAGTAGCTAAGCTTGGTTGCCACCCTCTTAACCTTGGGCAATTATCTCTGATTAGCGTACCAGTAACTAGATATGTCCATTGCCCCGCAATGCGATTGTATCCCCCAGCATGAGCAGCAGCTTTTGCTTCATCTTCACGTTTGAGCAAGGGGCAAAGATCCCTCCCCTTCTTCAAACATAAAGGTGAATATTGTGAAGACTAGGCGCAGCTTCACAAAACAATATTTATGTATGATAGATAAGAGTATAATGCATCTGTATACAAAATTCAAAAGTACTATGAAGACATGTCACCTGCATGCAGAGTGTCTACAGGATAGCCGCTAATGCCCCAGTTACACAGTTGCTCAAACAATGCTCAGTGTCTGGCATTGCATCGTAAAAAGTGTAATATTTTGACCCTATAAAAGACGGAACACTGGGGGCAGCACTTCCAAAATCAGTACACTTGTAGATTATATCATGGTAGAGCTTCGTATCAAATTTGAACAAAATCCATTAAGAAATGTAGCCTATAGAGCGTACACAAATCATCCACCAACAATATGGTCTTTGACCCTATAAAAGACGGAACAGTGAGGGCAGCAGATCCAAAATCCATAGGCTTGTAGATTATATCATGGTAGACCTTCATAACAAATTTGCACAAAATCCGTCAAGAAATGTAGCCTATAGAACGCACACAAACCATCCCCCTACAACATGACAGTTGACCCTACAAAAGCAGAACACGGGGGGGGGGGGGGGGGGGGGGGGGGAGGGTAGCACATCTAAAATCTCTAGGCTTGTAGATTACATCATGATAAACCTCCATACCAAATTTGAACAAAATCTGTTCACAGATGTAGCCTACAGAGGGCACACAAATCATCCATCAACAATATGACCTTTGACCCTATAAAAGACGGAACACAGGGGGCAACAGATTCAAATTCTATAGGCTTGTAGATTACCGTATATCATGGTAGACATTCATACCACATTTGAACAAAATCCGTCATGAAATGTAGCCTATAGCACGCACACAAACCATCCATTAAACAATACGACTTTGACCACATAAAAGACGAAACACTGGGGGCAGCACATCCAAAATCTATAGGCTTGTACACATTACATCATGATAAACCTCCATATCAAATTTGAACAAAATCTGTTAACAAATGTGACCTCTAGAGTGCACATAAACTATTCACAAAAATATGGCATTTTACCCTATAAAAGACGGAAAGAGCGCAGGTTTGACTACTTGGTATGCAAATTAGCTCATTATGCTAATTCGATATTTGAGACACTTGCATCATTCGAAATTGAAAATTGTTGTTTTGAATGGATTCCTAGTTACAGAAAACCCGTAAAAAGTTGTATTTCCATTGTTTTAAGGCTTCCTGTATTAAAATCAGCAATATATTTCATATATGCTAATTGCATAATTATGCTAATGAGGCTAATGAAAAAAGTTGCCCAAGGTTGCCAAGGTGGCAACCAAACTAAATTTACTTCAATACCCTTCTAGAACATGAATCAACAAAAAAACCTCGTACTTAAAAACTTTTCCACGTCTGAAAAATTTCTACTCCACTACTGTGCATTAATAGGGTACTAGACATTGTGATTTTACATGTACTGTGCACACTAAAAAAGAATTATTTTGTGGATCAAATGAATGAAGGTTTGTTTTGATGATGCATCTGCCAGAATTATGAGATTACATGCTGCATGTGTCTTTTCTTATCGCCGTTTTGTGTCTACACACGTGTCATAGTGCATGTGTACTTGTTGCCGTGGTTATCGGCGGGTTTGATTAACTGTGCATGATTTAGTGTAATGCCCATATATTGGGCTTTATGTTGTGTGCTTTGCACAGGCCAATATCAGCCACCGCTTAAATGGGAGAAAAACTTGTCTCCTGACCCCTCCCAATTAAGCGTTGAGCACTATACTATTATTTTCCTCTGTGTAAAGTGAAGTCACGTCTGGGATTATTACAAAAGTTCTGGTGTACAGTACACTGAGCTGGTGTGTTGAAAATTTCATGTTATGTTCTGCCAGATTATCAACTGGCTTACATGTATGTTAATGCAAATCAGATTTTCAGTTTTTTATCCAGACACAAATAACAGGAAAAGAGAAAGTTAATAGACACAATTTTATGTGGGTAGGTCACCTGCGCATATCATCATGTCATCAAACTGAAATCAGGTTCCCTTTTTTTGTCAAATGGCACATTGTGCCTATAGAGGATTTACAACATTTGACCTTTTGTCAGAGTGATTTCAAGATTTTGTTAATGATATGACTCCTCTACCATCAGAAAACGAGCTACGTCGTAAGAGATACAATGAGCTGGATGCATAAATGCTAACAATTGCTTGTGCTGGCCTTTTGCTTGAATCCGTATGCATAAAAACAAGCAATTGCTTGCGAGCAAATGCTTGTGCTTGCTGCGAGCAAATGCTTGTGCTTGCTGCGAGCAAATGCTTTTGCTCGCAAGCACAAGCATTTGCTTGCTGCTAGTAAGCAATTGCTTAGAGACCAAGCATTTGTCTATAAAGGTATGCATAAAACAGACCTTTTGCTTGTTCTTGCTAGCAATTGCTTATGATTTTCCAAGCTCTGTAAAACAAACTTGAGAGTTTACTTAACTGGGACGTTTGCAGTAAGTAGATTTATCATTATCATATTCATAAAAAAAGACCAGACTTGTGCTGGAGTGGTATAAATCTAAAAGAAAGTCCTCATAAGTAGTGCAAGAAACTTTTTCGTTTCAACAACAGGAATGTCCAGTAGTTAGCACACAAAATGTTATGAGAAACAGGTAGGATGCCAGACATCTGTGGAGAGCATGAAGACCTCTCTCCACATGCGACCTGGCAAATCCAGGCTACTATAAGCAGTGATGGGAATCAGCCAGTACATGTGTGTGTATAGATGTGTGTGTGTGCGTCTGTGTATGTGCATTTGTGAGTGTCATTTCATAGCTCTTTTGCTGTGTCAGGAAATGTTTCTGCACACACACACCCTTTCAAATACATGCTGTCACACCCGCTTGCACGTGACGTATAGAGAGAGGGGTAACGTAGCAGCATGTGAAGCTTTCTGGCACATGGTTCTTGCCTTTCATTGTACGACATGCATCTACTTTGAACAGCACCATTTTTCATCATTTATGTTTGTCCATGGATGTATGCACTACCACAAGGATGCCGAGTGCCACTACAAGATGAATCATTATGAATATTTAGAGGACACAAACTTTACCAAAGCTCCTTTCCATTTGTAAATTATTACCTAATGTATAGATACACTGCACTTCAAAACTGCAGTACATTGTAGGACTTTGGGAAAACCGGCATTATAATGAAATACTGTCCTAAATGATGTAGAAATATTTCCACTTGACTGTGTTCACATGTCATATGCTGCTAACCACATCTCATGCCAGCACTTACGCCATCATATCCGTAGAGGGTGGGTGAGGGCCATCCATGCCATGACGGTGAAATGTTAACGTTGTCCGATTAATTCCAGGGCCGTGCATCATTGTAAATGACCTATTACTATCAGCTGCTCCAGGACTCCTCCGTGATGTAGCATTAGACGATGACATATTTGATGAAGAATTTGATGAACCCGATGCGCTCGATATACTTGATGTATGATGAGAAGAGTTCTGAGAGCTAGATGAGTTTGAAGCTGAGGATGGGCCACCACCGAGGGGTGACTGCGACGTTGATGAAGAAGACGATGATGGTGAACTGTGATTGCTTCTCCCCGAGGATCTATTCCCGGTATCACCTAATTCATTGAGTAGCTATAATGCAAAAAAAAAAAAAAAAAAAAAAAAAATCAAATCAAATATGAACATTGAGTAAATGAAAACAAAGATGCTCTGGTGTATTTTGTATCTCATATATATAGATTTTTAAAGCCAGATAATATGTTACATGGTTTCGGTCCTGAACAATACAATTTCCAGGAAAACTGCTTAGTTTACTCATGGTAATGGATTACATAAAATCTTACACATTCCTGATCATGCACACAAGCCAATTTGAAGGAAAATCAAATCCCCACTAAGGATATCAATTTATCAGTCCTATGTATGGTTTAAGTACAGAGCAGTAACAACACAATCAGGATATTTAGGTTGCAGACTAATCTAATAACCTTTTCCATTGAAAATGTGTCAATTAGTTAATTGACTGTCATAGTTTTGTTCTCCCTGTGCTGTTCTTGGTTAAACTTTACTTGCGCATAGTAAAGCTGTAGAGTAATCTTCTCAGGTGATTTCCTTTCTAAAGTGTGCTCAAGGCCTAAAAAATCCCAAACTACTGAGTCTGCTGCATTTATTGTAAAGTTGTGTGAGCATACTGCCAAAATGCAGGATCTTTTCAATCACATCCATCTCGGATATGAACTCTTGCAGCTTAAAACTCTACATAATTGGCTTGTAATCACTACAGGGAAAATTCTGTATGTGAATCCTTCTCCAGTGTTTCTTGAATTACTCTCCTTCACAGGGGGATGCTACTGTAAAAGTGGATATTTTCGTGCGAGTAATTTTTCGCGCTCGCCCAGAAAAGATGGATTTCGTGTCTTTTTCATTTGGCGGAATCAGGACAGTTGCTAACTACTGGAATATACGGCACGCAAAAATATTCACTTGCTTTTATTATCATGCTAGCTTCTGGTTGCGCGAAATACGCGAAAATTTCCACTTTTACAGTACTTCTTTACAAATAATTGCTTATTAGTCACAACAGTATAAGCATATAATCAAACATGCACACAAAGAAGCAAAAACTACAAGAAAACTGGAATTACTGAAATTTTCATGCTGTACTACAGTTTATAGTAACATGAGGAAACTTGCCCTGCACAAAAAAAAAAAAAATCTAGCTACCATGTACTGGTAATTTTTGTTAGTGCTCTCGCATGTTCCCTCTTTTACACTGTTAAACAAAAATGTTGATTTTTCTCCCCTAAGGGCCTGTTTTAACTGATTTTATCAAAGTTTTAAACAGAGGTTTACCACAGTCATATCAGAACTCCTATGTTTGTTTGTTGTTGTTGTTGTTGTTTTTTTTTTGGTGATGCTGCCCCTAATGTTCCGCCTTTTACAGCGTCAAAGGCAGCCACTTAAGTATGTTATATCATGCAAACTTTTTGATTGAATTTCTTCAAAACTTGTATGGAGGTGCATCATGATGAAACTTTATAGACCCCTCACTGTTTTAATTGATGCTGCCCCGTTGTTCTGACTTTTACTGGGTTTTGTTCAGTGTCTTGTGTGTGGCCTACAGGCTGCATTTCTTGAATGACTTCATTCAAATTCGATTTGGAGGTGTATTATTTAAAAATCCACCCACCTGCAACTTTTGGTGGTGACGCCCTGGCTTGTTCCATCTTTATATAAAAATGGCTAATTTCTTCTTCTTTTTTTAGGGTCTCCTTGTCTGCACTCTATTGGCCACAGTTATAGACATATTTCATTCAAATTTTGTGCAGTGTATCTTCATAAAATCTTGACTGCACTGTGAGTGAACCCAGCTCGGCTTAGATCACAAGCTGGCCAAGCTTGCAAGCATTCAAGCCTACCTGTTTGTCCTTCCAGAAGGGTAGAAAACTTAGAGAATTCGTGAAAAAATTGAGTTTTAAAGACAAATTCAAGTCTAAATAAGTTAGCCTGATAAGAAAGATACAAATCTTACAAGTAGGCCTGTTACAGTGAATATCTGACCAAAATAAGAAAAAAAATTAGGGAAATTATGACATCGTGAAATTTCACTATTTTCTGCAGAACAGTTCTCATACAGGTGCAAGTTTCTTCACTTTGTCTCCCTCCACAAATTAAATTTGTTAAGATCGCAACTGCTGATCACTTAAGGAGTTAAATTTCATCCTTTAAAAAATCATGCACATCCTCAAAGTGTTTTGTAAGGAGTACAAACCGATGATACTTACAGTTGAAACGAACAGTGTCTGCAAAGGGTCACTTTCAGAATCCACTGAACTGCGTCGCTCATCAGCAGAACGACTGAGAAGACAAAAATATGTGATGAACTGATCAATATCTAATCATGAGACAAGCAGTTCACAAAATTTTTATATGACTCTGGTTGCGTTTCTGGGTGATTGACATACACTAGAAGGAAACTATCAAAGAATGATGTAATCTGGAATATATTGTTGCATATATGTAAATATCCAAATTACAATAGTGCAGTGCGTTGTCATTTAAATTCCTGTGTACCTTGTCTTTCCTGTCAATTATTTTAAACATTTTTCCTACCCAGCCAAAAACAACAAATACAGGAACAGGGGGCTGGGGATGACACTCAAGTGAACTCAAAATAACTCAATCTTGATGCAATTTCCCTGTGGTGTGGAATGTCTGTGAGTTGTAACTGCCTCTTCTAAAACAATTTTTGTTTGTTATTTACATTTTGTATGATTGCATCTACACCCAATACAACATACACCTGTACTCCCAAGATACAGAGATGATTAGTATGTATGGACAGCAAATCAGTCCTAAATACCCCCGCTAATATCACTGGGTATACTTTGTGCCCAATCTGATAAAAAGGAATTTTAGATGAAATTATGAACTTAGTATAAGTTTTCCTTGGAATGAGCCAACCCTTTGAACCATTCTGAACAGTAATCTTTCCCTACAGAGAAATCTACACATAAAATGGCATTCCAAAAAAAAAAAGAAATCATTAATACTTTAAATTTTATGGGCTCCTAGACCCTAAGTGTCACATGCACAGTTCAAGTAATTTTGTTAATCCCAACATGTAATAATGATTCCTTCCAAACATCAATGATAAAGGATTCATGAAAAGATGAAAAAAAAAAAATAAAAATTTCATCAATCTGTTCACATCTACTGTAGCATGCTAACCTCTCAGGACAACATGTGTCACCAACAACATTGTCATCAGCAAGTTTTAGAACTGTCATCTTCATTCTTCTTAGTTTTGTGCCTACTTTTAACATTGTCCAGATATGGAAGGACTTTGCTACACTTCTGTTGAATTTGAAAGGGATTAAGTTTGAATTTGCACATTTCATAGCTTTGGTGCCCTAATCTTGTGTCACCATGACTGCCACCTGTACCACTTTAACAACTCAGTATCCCTACCCTTATGATGTCTGCCAAGTGTGGTTAAAATCATGTTGTGAGTTCATGATGAGATGCTTAAAATACAAAGTGTAGATAGAGTTCATGGATGATGCATATTGTACATCTGCAACCATCTTGGCTGATGGATTAAAACTCGTGCTTATCCTAATGAGTGGCTGGTGATCCTTAGTACACTAATTGCATAATTGTATCATTTTATACTTCAACTGACTTATGACTGTATGATTATTTCCTGTATGTCACTACCCACTGTAAAAAATTATGCAATTCTGCTATCTCGCTGCAAATACCTATTCCTTTATTTTTAAATAAACCTTTTATCTTTCACCTTTACCTTTACCGTTAACCATTAGCCACTACCATTACCATTACTAACTTTGACTCATCTGATTGTGAATGTGACTGATCAGTACTGTCCTCTATCTGCTCGATGAATCCTCCATTACAATTAGGACACAGATAATCCTGTAAGAAAGAAAATAACATCATACAATAGAAGAGCAGTATACACCAATTAGACACAAGGCTGGGGGGGGGGGGTTGGAGGGAGGGGAGGCGTGCGGCGTGTCACCCTCCCACAGTAGGGAGCTGTGGCATTTATTAGCTAGTGCATACAGTGTCCATTCACACTTAGCAGCTGCAGCAATATGTAAATATTTTCATTTCCAGGATAAAACTGAAATTACAATTGTACATAAAAAGTAAAATAAAAAGTAACAATAAAATGGAAGGGAGCTTTTGTGTATCTCAGCTTTAATATAGTGCAATCTGATGCATAAAGTTGTGGACATTCGATTCACAAATAGCAGCAACAGGGAGGTGGGAAAGCAATTGAATATTTTCAATGCCAGGATAAAATAAAATGTTAACAATTGTAAATCATAAATTTTACTTGTATTCTGTTTCCGTAGTCATTGCGAAGAATGCTGCCTGTGCGCATGCGCTATCATATTGCCAGCTCCATTTTCTTGGTGTGTTCATGACCAAAATTAAGCGCTATCTTTCACTGAAGCAATCCTTCAACATCGGTCGTTGTATTAATTATCTTTGCTATCCCTTTTCCCAATTTTCTTGTTTCGGACAACAAACAAGATCATTTTCATGGATAATATGGCTCTATTGAGGTATCTGTTGGAACCAATGGGTAAGGAGACTACTTACACTTTATGGCACCATGTGTAGACAACAATATACTGAAAATATACAGACAACCTTTCACTTTTCTAGCATAATGACAGAGCACCTGACTTACCGCTTTTAGAAAGCAGGGGAAACAATTACTACCCTTAACATATGTCAGTATCAAGTTGATGGAATGTGTAATTTTCATGAAAAATGAATTTTTGTGGAATTCTCTTTATATTTTCTTTAAATTGTTGTCCACACATGACAACATGAACTCTAGTAGTCTCCTCATCCAGTCATTACAACACCCAAACTTTAAAAATTAATAACCTTTGCATCGATTGTCTGATTTTCCTCAAACTTTCACTGATGTGTTCTACTAATGTTGCTGCTTTCACTCAACCCACATGTCTCTCAAGGTGGGTTTGTCCTTTAAAAGCCCCATTATCGCTAGATCCTGAGCAAGAAGAGCTAACAGTACAGTGATACTTGGACCAATTAAAGACATGCTCCACAATGTAGCGGCAGTCAGATACCTCAATAGGCCCAGAAAGAGTTTTGGTTTTCTTTAAGAGTAACAGCAAAGTAAAGTGGGTGGTTGACTGATGTAAAGTTTTTTTGTTTTTGTTTTTTTTTTCCTGCACAAAATTATAATGTGAAAGTGAATGCAATGACTGCACGACGTCCTTTATCTCGCGAAGCCTAGACGCAGTGCATCTGGTGGAAAACCGTACTGTGACTTGATGTCTCGTGCACTAAAATATGCGCTTGTGACAAGAGTGGTGCGCGTGCGCTTAGCAAATATTGCCATGACAGCGTGATAGTTTTTTTTTTAACTATTTCCCTAGGGAAATCTTTGGACTAGGATTTTCATGGTGGAAATATTTGTCACTTTCAATGCCCTCGACCAATCAGAGGACAAGAAATAACTTGTGAGGGATACAATAACCCTTATCCTGACATGAATGTGATGTACGTGCATGCATTTATATATTTTCTCCATTCAATACTTTACTCGACAATCACTAATTTAATCACTCGCGAAGCTGTCAGGAAGTCTCGTTTCACGAAAATTTAGACTCGCTAACTAACACTTACATATCAATGTCAGTAATAGACACGTGCTAGCATGATTGTATTAAAGAGCAGGAGTGCATGCTGCCACCCAGTCGAATCGCCAGAAAGCATGCATGCAACTGAGCAAGTTACGAGTGGAGACTCACCTCTCGATCTTAGTTGCAGCAAAGTGACATCTTTAATAACATAAAATAAATCACACAGCACTCCCCCAACATAATTGTATTCAGGCTTTGGGTATAAAAGTGAAAGAATAGAAGGATGTAGAATCCAGAAGCAAGGTGAGAAAAAAGGCAAAAAGTGGATAAGGGCATAGAGTAAGTATCGACTCAAAATGACACACAAACCGTCTTAGATTCACTTGAATAAAACTGAGGGTGTACCCCATCGAAGAAGCACATGAACTTAGGCCTAGACTAGAGCATAAAGGTAATCAAACACTATCGGCCCGATCATTGGGCATCTCGTTTCATCCAGAATTTTCCTTGACATGTCAAGCTTTGGCTACCTCTTGCCATGTGCCAGGTGTCTTTCCGAAGCCAAAATATCTCGCAATAGCTTTCTGCATTAGTTCCGTTAATTTTCCCCAAAAGTTAACTTGCATTAGTGATCAGTAATTTTATCGTTGAGACTGTTAATTTTCTGAACATTCCACTGAAATGTTATGCGTTAATGGAACGTTAATGTAAATTAACACAAAGTTTTTTTGCATATAATACAATACTGTTGTTATCAAAAAGCTTGCATAATGAGATGTTTCAGAGTGCAGAGTTTTTGTTACTGCATTATGTAAATTATCCTTCAAAGTATTACTTCCTTACCTTCAGGCATTAGAACCACTCAGTAGATCACAAAGCAAAGTCTTACAGTAGTATAGAATATTGTAAAGCTCATCTGGTGCACACACAGGAGTAATTTTTAGTAGCTGCACACATAATCATTGAACTAGAGCACCCTTCATGATTTTGTTGCAAGCCCTACACAAGTGATCTATTCACAGAAACTCGAGCATGCACACACTGGCATTCATAATTGTTAAATTGTGCTACTAGCGCAAATGGGGAAGTTTTACACTTGAAAGGGGAATCCCCTGTCATTCTGGTCTTGTGAAATAGCAACTACCCTTCTGTATAATGTCAGCCTCATATCGCACCAAATTAGGAAGCACAGAGAGTGGAGTCCATGTACCTGGTAGTGTTTTTGCTTCTGGGACAACACAAACAAATGTAGAAAAATAAACTGCAAAGCTGTGTGTCACATTTATTTTGAACTGAAAAAAGGGTTCTTTACAAGTAATCACAGTTCTGAATTTGAAGACAGTACTGTAACTGTAAAACAATATATTTTCGTGGCATGAAATTTTCGCGGATTGGAGGCGATGGCCTTTTTTTCAGCATGAAATTTTCACGAGTTGCCTCTAGTCTATATACCGTATGGGTGTAGTGTAGACAAAAACTTTCATCTATGTGCATTTTAATTTCGCGAATCTTGGCTCTCGCGAAATTAAAATGCACACAAACATTCCTCTTTTTACAGTATTGTGATACATTCCCTCATACAATAATGGTCATGTCATGCGAGTATTTCATGAATACACGCCCTATATTGTATTAAATATCACGGAACATTTACTGATATTGATCCAGCATTTTATTCGAATTCATATTGGAAGCTACAAAGTACAAATTTTACGTTTCTGCGAATACCGGCATTTGACTACATGATGTACTTGCAAAATCCATCCAAAAATTTGAGGTCACGTAAACAAAAGTTTTGTATTGGGTTTCTGTACCAGTAATTGAACTTTGAGGGCAAAATCTGCAAAGGGGACCTCCAGGAAAAGGAACATCTGATTTTGCTTCAAAAACCATGCCAATAGAATATATTGATGGCATGGCTACGATTCATCTGCTTGTGAATGTTCATAATACCTGTATTTCCAAATTATCATATCCACTGAGTACTGTTAGGGGAAATTCAGAATGGAAGCGCTGCAGGGCACAGAGTTTAGCAGCCATGCTCGTACAACTGATTGTACCATCTCATTCATCTCTTGCACTGACAACAGAGACAACACACAGTGACAAAACCCATCCAAAAAAAAATTTTTTTTTTGCCTCTTCCATTCCCCCATCATTTTTGCATAAAATGAGTAAACATGAATTTTTGATGTACCACTTTGGCAGTCCTGTAAATTGTTGATTTTCTTGATAACTGAACAAATGTGGCAGTTTGAAAAGACATCAAAGACATGTACAGTGCTCACCCAATATTCGGGAACCACTGTAACAGGAAGCCTGCGAATGTGCAACAGAATTCAACACAACAAACTTTTTTTTTTTATGGAACCACAAACTGCTTTATAGGGACATATTTTAGCTGAGACACTTCCACAGTCCATCATTAATTTCTATTAAAACTATAAGTAAATCCTTAGAAATAATCACAGGAAGTTCATGTCTTTACTACAAGGTTTACTTTCTAACCATTCATGGATGTTTGCAGTCATGTCAAGCATTGTCTGCTTCTACGCATGCACTTACCACCCCTTCAATGCGAGTATGGCGAGTCACCTTCCCCACACGTGGCCCATACTCTTCCTCATTGTGCATCTGTATGTGGAGTGTGTGTTTGTGGATGTGTGTGATATGCTTTGGCCAAGTTAATTGCACCATATTGCCGCGCCTGTCATAACCCTCAATAGATGAGATTGTCATCGGGTGGAAGGGGCACAGATGGGTGGAAAAACATAGTTTTGTTTTTCAAATAAAAACATGGGAAAAAAAATATAAATGATGATATAACCAATTTGCATCTTTTTAATGAACCAAAAAAGTGTATGTGAGTGTGTCTGTGTCTGTAATGATCCATCAAACAAGTGTACCAACATTAGGAATGGATGACAACCCACTTAGATGGGATTGTCGTTGAGTGGAAAAATTACTATTTTCTTTTTTAAATGAAAACGTGGTCAAAGAAATATCAATCATGACATGTAAGCCCCTCTTCATCTTTCTAATGAAGAGAAAAGATGTGTGTGCGTGGGGGCCAGAGGAGATTCTACGTATGTATATATTTTTTTTTCAACTGGGGAGACTGAGGGTGAATGGCATGGGGGAGGGGGAGATCTGCAGGGCAAATGTCAAGGGCAACCCCCCCCCCCCCCACCCCCTTGCTTCGACGGGAAGAATCTTTGGGCAAAAGAAGTCATAAGCATTGTTTTTTGGGGGAAATTTTGTTCAAATTTAAAAAAAAATTATTATCATTTTGTAGCCAAGCGTGTCTGGCAGAGGGCGGCAAGACGACAATCCTTGGATTACCATGGGTATTACATGCATGTTGGTGCCAGAAGTGTCTGTGTGATTTGGGTTGGGGGGGGAGGGGGGGAGGAGCAAGATGACAACCTTCGGATTTTCACAGGTGCTGCTAACATCTCAAAACCCAAGCTCTGTGATAAAAGCAAGCGGGGCTTAAGTCCCAATCCATGGACCGGGTCCTCAGCTCAGGTGTTAGGAGGGGATGGTCATGGGTACATGTAGAAGAGGGTGCAAATGAAGGAAGGAGAAAATAGTAAAGTTCTTTCTTTTTAACTAATAAAAACGGGGCAAGAGAAATACGAATAAAAAATTTTAAAAATGAGGCCCTCAGACCCGTGGATTTCCACGGGTGCTATAGCATAAGGTATCGTCCGCGCTCCACCTCTACGTCGACGTCGAGGGTGGCAAAGAAAAGTGCAGAGTGTGTGGCCTGCAGCTGTGTATGTATTGCACCTGTGTCGCAGACGATACATGGGACTTTGGGTGCACTCTCTGCGTACTGGACTCTTTCGGCTATCGTGCGCAGTCACGTGTATATCCAGTGATTGCACTGGACTCTCCCTCAATCGACTAGCAGATTGCTCGCAGAGACAGTGTACACAAGATGTGTACAGGTATCGCATAGTGGCCTGTATGATGTACAACGTATTGTGCCTGTGTCGCACACCGTGGTAATACATGGGAGCCTATATGTTTCACCGAAATGAAAGCCACGAATGCTTTATTTTTTTTTAGGTGATATGCTATCAGCGTATCACCTATTGTGTTTGCTAAAATCTTCCTTTATTTTTTTTATTCTTCTTTCTTTCTGGACAATTTTGTGTCGTCTACATATCTCAACAATGACATGACGGAATAACATGAAATTTTCAGTCAACATATCTAATGACAATATCTAGCCACAATAAGCTTTTCATGACAATAACATATCTCTGACGTCATCTTGGCGCCATTTTATGATTTTCGGACCATGTCACGTGATCGATCATAACTTCATAACTACTGTAAATGTCATTTCTGTATCATTTTTGGTGGACATGATGAAGCAGACGTTAATTTAAGTCAGTGACGTCATAGGCGAGAGCCTAGCTCTGATTAGTCAAAACATAGCTTGGACAGTAGAGGGCGCTTGCATTTCGCAGCCTCAAGACACGTGAAACGAGAGAGTTGTGTCGTCACCAAAAGTCATTGTTAATTTGCTGTTTCTACGTCAGCCCAATGTTGTAAGTAGACAATTACGGTTGGATATGAAAATTTAATGTTTGATACGTTGTTTAATCATATTCATGGTAAAAATGCTGTATTTTAAATTCTAAAATATTTGGTTTAAAATTGATATACAAATTGGTTATAAATGTGACTGAATAATGTGCAGTAGTAAAGTAAAATGCAATGCACAGAAGTTAATGAGAGATGTGTATAGGTTGCGGTGCAGTGCGGTTTTCGGTGTAGTTAACTTATGGAAGTTGTTGACATGATTATGCACGAGAGTCGTAGCACCTTTGGGTTTAAACGACTGAGAAAGAAAGAAATGATACTCAGGTTTCATAGCAATTAACTAGTTATTTAATTCAGTACAATATAATTGCATTTGGGCCAATTTAGTAACAAATGAACGATACATGAATGACAAAGGTGTGAAAGTATTAAGTAGGTCAAAGGGTCACTGAGTTAGCTGGCCTATGATATCTATAGCATGACAAAGGGTTTCATGATTAGAGTGAGCTCGGTACAGTGGAACCGCTATAGAGCAAATAGGATAAAATGCCTGATATGGCAAACTATTTTCTCTGGTCACGGCCAGGTTAATTTCTTTTCTTAGATATTGCTTGTTAATCATTGATGCAGAAATACACTGGAATTGACAAACAATAATTGTGGTTCAAAGGACCTGGTTAGAAAGAGTTTCCACTGTATACAAAGATCACTTGGATTTGCAAGGATGACATTACACTGTTTTGTCTTTAGTTTATACATGTGCAATTCAGCCATGTGTAATTTAATTACGCATTTATTAGTTTAGTGCAATATTTTATATTTCATGACCAAATAAGTAGAGATAGTTGTCCTTCTGGTCAGGCTGCTAATCTATACACAAGACAAAGTAAGCATACATGTGAGTTTATTTCACACATGACACATTATGTTGTTGTCTGTTATTGTCAAACTTATTTATTTGATGAAATGCAGATGCTTATTATTGTTTATTTCTGTCATTAAATCCAAGGTTGAACCTTGCTCGATTGGACATGGTAACGGCACTTTGGGTGTCAGCAGTGATTTTGGTACTGGTTAAATAACATCACCTACACATAAAGTTATGGTCACGCTTGATCTTACTTTTTGATGCTAATTACCCAGATCATCATTATGCGCGTCAAAATTTTAAAACACTTAAAACGACTTCCCAATGGGAAATCTCGAAGTTTCAGACAATTCTAAGTGTTTCAAACAATTCCGCGCGTACGCGTCCGTCCGCGCATTTTCACGCGCACAGCGCCTAAGCAACATGAAAATGCACTTTTTCGACTGATTTGGATTCCTGATATATCAAATAACAATATCCACTGATTTCCCATCGGTTTTGACCTATTAGAAAGGAATGCACTGGCGTCAAAGTAAAAAATCAGCGCACAAGTCTTTCTGCAAATATAGTAAAAAAACATGTCTTTGTTTATTTTGCCATAGCTCGTTAAATCATCTGTTGACCCTATGTTTTTATTGCATATTACAAAAGCATATGAATTGTAAATAACATTTCAAGTATCAATATTTCCATGAATACATTATGACGTCATCATATCGTCATCTTAAATCAAAAAAGTGGAATTAAATTTTTTGAGGTACTGTTTCTGACATTCATTTGCTCGTATCTCTGTTGTTTAAGCTCAATATTATCCCAAATTCAGATATGTTGTACTTTGTTGTACTTTGAAATTTGATGACGTCATCATACTTTAAATTGTGATTAAAGGGATCGTACAGTTTTGGTTGGGACCTAATTTCAGGTTTCTAACATTTTTTGGTGAGATAGTGAGAGACCTCTTTTGAAATATGAAAGAGCATGTAATTCTATGAGGAGTTCAACGTTTATTTGATGAAAATTGGTTTTGAAATGGCAGAGATATCCAAAAAGAGCGATTCTAATAAAGTGTGGGACCCACACTTTATTACAATCGCTTTGTTTTACTTTGTTTTTTGATGTTTCCGTCATTCAAAACCTGATATTCATCAAATAAACTTTGAATTCCTCTTAAAATGGTATGCTCTGTACAATGTCATAAGTGTTTTCTTGGTATCTCACAAAAAGTTAAAAGCCCAATTCTCGTCTCCACCAATACTGTACCATCCCTTTAAAGGTAAAGACTCAAAATCAGAAAAGTTTACGTGTTATGTCTATGGGAGGTGATATTTTTTTAAACCATGCATTGACTAGACAAAGTTTAAGCACCTTTATCTCAGCTGATTTTGCTCCATTTCCTCTGAAACTTAAGTATGTTGCTGCTGAGACAATAAGCTGCAGTAATCATGCATTTTATTTTTTTTTCAAATCTCCTCATCAGGTTGACAATTTTGCAGCTTAAAACTGAAAATGAGAATGGAATGTGGACAAAACGATTCCTGTAACTTTCACATACATAAGCTTACGTTCCTCATATTTTGTTGTCGAGACGTATGGCCGAGAGGTAAAAGGCGACGTCTCAGAGACGTGAGGTTGCACACGTGCAGGTTTGAACCCCATAAGAGCACGAAACAGAATACTTATATCTTTTACTTTTTCTTTCTTCAATGGAGTATTACACCTTCGTCCATGTGGAAATCACGTTTGCATGTAAACGGACCTACACACACACACAGACACACAATATCCCTTTGTTTTGTGTTGAAGACCACATTACTTCGACTGCTGCAAAATTTTGCAGGCTGGGTTTGTCAAACTGATCATAGCATATAATGACGACGTACGATATGTTGTACTTTGAACAATTGTCTTTCAAGTCCATGTCAGTGTTTTGTAATTTGATGATGTCATCACACTGAAAATTGTGATTAAAGGCAAGGTATCAAAATCAGCCGATTTTACGTGTTATGTCTGCAGGACGTATTTTTCCCAAGTTGTTAGAAATGGCATACCAACATCAGTCGTTACAAGGCCGCATTTCCGTCTAGCAATAAAATACGGTCATGTTCACGCGGCCACATTTGTTGAGTAGGCATTGACTTTTCCCCCGGTATATCTATACATTGTTTTTTGTTTTGTTTTTTTTGTCTTACCATTTCCATGGATGTTCCGTGGCCGAGTGGTTAAAGTAACGGTTTCGCATGCACGCATTTGAGGGATCGATGCTTGCAGGACACTTTTGTTTTTTATTATTGTTTAACTCTTTTCAGATAACCTATCATATTCACATTCTTTTCGTTGTCAACCACGGATGATCGGTATCTAATATCAACCCAGTGTATCACCAACTCGTCTTCAGTGACGAGTTTCATGTCTCGTTTTTTTTTTTTTTTTTTTTGTATTTTTGCACAATTTACAGGATCCTGTGCAGAGAAAAGATTTATTTTATTTCATCGATAAAAACGTGGAAAATCAAATATGAAAAAAAAAAAAAGGCCCTCAGACCCGTGGATTTCCATGGATGCCGGTGCTGCTGGCCTATTAGTATTGATGCAACCAGGAAATTTAGGTAATATACATCACTAACTAGTACTTAGTACTAACTTCTAGCCCATTACTGTCTCCCACTCTTCACTTTTTGCCCTCCTTAAAACCCCCATATGGGCCATTCTCCGAAAAGGGGCGCCAAAAGGCATTTTTGTGTCTCCAACCTTCTCTAGGCCATAAAGCACGATTTTTACATCAGGAATCCAATTTTTTTTACTTTTATTTATACTAGAGAATATAATGAGTAAAATTAAAATCAACTGAGGTCACAGCACCTCATGAAAAAATTATATATGACAGCATGAAATATATATGTTGATTTTACCCATGTCTCCAGCGAACTCTGTGATTATATTTCACCCTCCCGCTCTTTACTGTAATATCAGAACTTTATGTTTTGTTCACTAATTTATAGTGCCTCCGGTGCCTAAATAAAAAAGCATAATGCTTGGTGAAAAAAGATTTGTATATTTTTTTTCTGCGACCTTTAATAGCAAAGGTGTCTCCAAATCTCCATAAGATACGTTACTTTTTGTATGACGCCCTAAAAAATATGAAGACAATAAAGCAGTGATCTGTATTTCGGTGTAGTGAATGAAGTCCATTTCAAGATTATATAAATACAAATAGTGTATTCTGAAACTCTATAATAATAAACATATTCAGACACAAAGTTTGCAATTGTGTATGTTATGATAAGGTAAAATAAGATACGTTACTGAAACTTTGCTCTATTACAGAAAAAATACTTTGTTGACAAAGTTATAATGCATTTTTCTTTAAAGCACCATACATTGCTTGTATTCATACATGGGAGTTACGAAAGAAAAGGTTGTTACTTCATGAAAACACAAGGTTGACCATTAAGGCCGTCAAATACGTTACCGTCAAATATAGTTCATTTATTTATTTGACTAATATAACACATTTGAGAGTTATTTGATGTTGATGGAACAGTTATACGGCTTAAAGACATCTTGCGTATGCATGATATTGTTTCGTGTGTGTGATAGCTCGCATGTACGTTAGAATATTACCCAGCATTGGCACAGTAACGTATCTTACCCGACTGGTAACAAATCTTATTGGATGGTAATGTCCTATTCTTATGTACACGACGACTATATAAATTATATTTTATATGTTATTTATTATTAACTTATGTACATATAAAACTCCCATGCTGATATTTTCCCTCTCTGTCTGTCTCTCGTGTACTTTAGAAAGAAAAAGACATGGGTAAAACGCTTGCTGAGATACAGAAGGCCTACAGGGAGAGAAAGAAAAAGAGTGACCCCACATTCTGGCGAAGGAGCGGAAAAGACAAATCCATTATCGCGTTCCTGTTTCTGATCAAGACATGTCGACTCTGGAAAAAGGACAATAATGACGTGTTTAAATTTCCATTTTTGGGGGGGAAAACATTTTTTTGAAACGAGCAAATTAATGATGTAATCCCCTCACAATTTTCTACACATTTTATTTTAAGACATCCTCAAAATTTAATATATCAGATATGATACAGTATAAAGCTTTCCTTCTATTAATCCAGAATGAATGAGAGATATTTGTTCTGACAGATCTTAATATTATAAGGGTATGGTTTTTGCCTGTATTCTGCAAAAAGATAAGAATTTCCAAAATGTCATGTACAACATAATGACAAATTATGAGCAGATGACATCAACGACTTGCTCATTAGAATATTCATAAAGACTGGTCAAGAAATGTTTTCTAAAAATGTGAAATTTAGAAATATAATATCTTCCTTACTTGTTGTTACTCAGTTTGTATTTTTTTGTTTCTCTTCCTTCTTAAATCATTTTAATTTCTGACCCGGATTTTCCCTTTAATACTTGCCACATTTGTACAGGGGCAACATAATGTTAATTGTCAACTGATACGTGGAAGGAGAATATTTACGATTCCTTAATCTAGTCTTTTTGTCTCGGCTCTATGTGAATGTACAAAAATATGAAGATGTGGAATACGTCAATATACACGTAGTGTAAGCTTTAATATACCAAAATATTTGAGTGGATGATGAATCAGATGTGTTAATGCAATTGCAAAGAAGTTTTAATTACTTGAGAGTTGTGTTGGTTACGTTATTACCACCATTATCTAAAGTATTGCTCCGTGGCTTTTTTTTTTTAAATAAATTTCATGACAGGACATGCGGAAATACATTAATACATTATACAAAGCTTCTGACACCCATATGCAATGTGACTACTTGCTGGGAATGAAATCTTTTATACTATTTTGGAAGGTTCTTTTGGGTCTTTTTGTTAGGAGCAGAGCCGAAACACATGTAGCCCAAGTGAAATAACAGTGTATTTATCAGATTAAACTGTCAGCAGTCAAATATGCTATACCTTTATAGGTTGGAAGTTATATATTTGTCTGTACACTCGGAGCTAATCAACTTCATCATGTTGTTCCAAACTGAATGATGTTACATATCTAATCAATGAGTTAATAGAGGGACAGAGCTACATAATAGGCTGTACATTATCCATTAGAAATCAAAAGTTTCGGTCATTATATTTGAAATAGAATTATAATTACGTCTCGGGTGAACTTTGTTTGTGTATGTTATCGATTGATAATTTTACTATTAAAACTGAACTATGTCAAATTGATTATCCGAAGTTAGTTCTAGGTGGCTATAACATTTTGATGTAAGGCAATATGCAAGGGTGAGTTTATCAACATGTTACTTTATAAGTCACAGTAACAACATTTTGTAGTATGCGTAGATGTCTGTCAGATACGTTACCATATTGTCACAAATGTACACTAGTAGTCATGTACATGTATGATGTTGCGACTGTATGCATGGTTGTTTTAATGTGTATGTACACATAGGTTGACCAGATTAATGGAGAACATTCTATATGATATAGATATAGTACATACAGGCTGACCAGATCAGTGGAGAATTTTCTAGGTGTACATGCATGTGACAGGAAATATATTATAGGCTCACTCAGGCTAGAATGATTTCACCCATTCCAGAATGTTCTGGGAAGTGCTTACATATATGGCTGAGTGAGGCACTGTCCCTGTAGCCCAATGTGATTGGCAGTTATTTTTGGCAATGATATTATGCACATAGTTAGGCAGTGAGTCATCCAGGATTCCTGGAACTTGGACTTGCTAGAATATTCAAGTGTGTAGTCCCAGGTTGGAGAAAATTACAGAATGTACTAGAAAGGGGTGAATGGATAGTATATAAGCCGGAGAAATTATGAGGTACGCAGAGTACCTAACACCACTGCTCTGAGAGTTACATCACTTCTGGCTCTGAAGCTACTTGTTACAGTCAGTCCTATGTTACCTGCTGACCTGTTATGTTTGTGGAGATAAGGCCTGGGAGACATTTTGCCTGCAGAGAATTAATTTGCCCACATCGGAGATAGACTCCATATTTTAATGTCAATGGACATTGTTGCGGCAAAGCTGTGATGGGCTGGATTCCTAGCTTGACAATATAAAGTGAATCATCATTCAACGCATCAACTGGATGTGGTCGTCATAACGTTGGATTCTGCACATTTCGCCGTAGACGCATATCCTGGATCTTTACCCTGGATTTAAACCGAGGATTATCGCAACCTGCGCCTTTGGATTTAAGTCCCAGATGTCATTCATCGGTGCATCGCGGATCATTCATCTGTGCATCGAACATCGGATCTGGACACTACCAGGGAACTGTATGGACTTTGTGATGTAACATTTGGCTGTAATGCATGTAAGTGATTCCATTACCGATTTATGATTGTTTCTATTGATCATTATTGTACTGACGTGAAAACCGATTACGAGTCTGTACCCACAATATCACTGTTAAGCAGTAAACCGCCTGAACATTAGTTGATTGTTTCTTTTGTGCGATCATTCTCCGAGTGACTTTGGTCATAACAAAATCGACATATAATTACCGTATATATCTTCCTTGCACTCGTATAGGTAATAAATTTGATGATATTGTTCCACCTTAATGTCAGATATCTAATCAATGAGTTAATAGAAGGAAATGGACTATATTGTACATTTGTAATCAAGCTTCAGTCATACATTTCAAACAGAACATAATTATGTTATTGCGTTAAATTTTGTTTATACATATGCATGCACATAATGCTATTGATGAATATATGACTTTGTATTACTGAGCAGTGTTAAGGCGATTAACTAGGGTTATAATGAATGTTCATGGTTGATACTTCATTTGGATGTAAGATATAATGCAAGATTGAGTTTATCGTCATCTTGAGATATAAATCACAGTAACGAAATTTTGTGGAAGAAGTATGTCAGATACGTTACCATTTTTCTCTTTCCTTGTAATTCAAATACTTATGTATGATTTTTATTACTGTGTCAAAGCAATTTAAGATCAAAGTGTATTAGAGATATTAATTGCAATTTAGGGTTATGTATTTCACACGAAAATAAATAATTTTTTGTGCTGATTTTGACTTACAGGCTTCAAACGTCAATCGTTTTTTTACATCTGGACCGATCAAAGTTCAAGAATTACTTTTTAATCATGTGCGCATATTAGTTACGTTTTCATTGAAATAGATATTTACACTAGTTAATGGTCCACAATGATACATCCACAGCCATTTTCTTGTCTAAAGCCTAATGGTTACGTATCTGACAGGTGGTAAAAACTATGAAAAAATGTGTTCAAGTTCAATGCTATTTCTTGAAAAATGTGTTGGTGTCAAAAATCACCTGTTGGTTGTTATGTGTTCTCAAAGTTTCTGAATTCAAATGAGTTTCATGATTTTTTTAATGCCGAAATTTTATAGTTTGTCCAACCCTGTTGGTGCCCTTTTGTGGAGAACGTCCCATATGTCGCTTCCCTCTTCAATTGTCTTCTTTCTAGGCTCTTCTGCCAAACACCGATCCGGTTTAAGGACTACAGACGTACATACACATGGTGTCACCGCAAATCTTTCTCCCTCATTTACTTCACCATGCAAACCTTCAAACAACACATAGTACTAAGTATTTGTGTAACCCACACTTGTTTAATTGTCAGGTAGTGCATGAATTTTCATGGTTGCAGTTCCGTCAAAAAGCATCCTCTCCGAAAAACAACATAAAATTTATTCAGTACATAGCACACAAGGTTTTAGATCCTGGGTATGTCATTAGCAGTGCCAGTAGTTGTTTATCATTTACATATAATGTCAAAAATTATTCATTTGCTTTCCTACATTTACGTCAAACTAGAAATGTCACTATGGGGACTGTTATGCCTGTGCCATAATGCATGGTTCTCCTAATAGGTCTATTGTACAATGTCTTGACAATATGTGATGAGAGTTTCACGTAAATGGCAGAATACTAAAATGACAGGTTTGTCATAAATGTTTTGAATGTTCACTTCCTTGAACAAGGTTTAATTGGATGAATGGCTATATTGTCTAAGAGTGCAGGTATTTGGGGATTTGAGGATATTTACTTGACTTTTGACGCTTTCATAAGTTTAAGGAAGTGAAATGTAGCACTTTCACTTGACCTTTTGACCTTTGACCTTCTGGCAAGGAACTTCTATTAGAGAATCTCTATTGGGTAATACAGTCAAACCTGTCTATAGCGGCCATCCAAGGAAAACAAGAAAAGTGGCTGCTATAGACAGGTTGGTGGCCATTTTGAATTTCAACACTTGCATAATTTATAATAGCAGAAAATACTGCGTGAAAAAACAACAACAACAATCAGCAAATAGGTTTGCATGCGTGTAGCTAACAGGATTTTTGTTGTACAATTCAATTCATTTTTTTTTCTTTGCCTGCTTCTGTTCTTTTGATTTTAAAAACAACATTTTGGGCCTGAGGAACTGCTCTGTTTCATACCGGTTGCATGAATGGGGTTCACGAGTGCTGAGTTCGATGGAGATTGATAATGTGTGAAGCTGAATTATACAACAATACCCAGACAAGTACCGCATTGTCCTTATTCAAAGGAACTCAAACGCTAATTACTCAGCATTTTAGTGAAATTCTAAGATGTTATTAGGAGTTGTCTTTGTCTTTGTAGCATCTATTGAGGGCGGCATTACTGAAGCCTAGATCAAATCTAGTCAAGTTAGTGGTAAGACGACTTTTCGTGGCAAAGAGCTTCCTTAATTTTGTCAATCGTGTCTGTATGATTGTGTCTGAGCTAGGACTCGGAAGAATTCACGCAATGAACGTAAAAGACATTGTATTCGTGGCTTTCTCAAAAACTAAACCATTCCGATAAATTTTTGTGGCCACTATACGCAGGTAGACATTCACCACGGGATACAAAATGAGTGACCGCTGGCCGCGTTAGGCAGGTGGTCGCTATATAAAGGGTCCATAATACAGGAATTTCGTCCGGGGGATTTTTCAGTGGCCGCTATAAGCAGGTGGCCGCTATATAGAGGTGGCCGCTAAGACAGGTTTGACTGTACATGCATACACTAATTTTCAACAAAAAAAAATCCTGCAGGCATAGCATACAAGATAAGAGGGAAATGGTGAAATTTTGAGGAGTTGACCTTGACCTTTGACACCCTGAACTTTGACCCATGACCCCTACATTCCCTAGCTGATCACTGCCAGTCAGTGCATGCATATGCAATAGGTTCCATGATTATACCTTGAACCATTTGTGAGATACATATGGAGAAAATAGTTTAATTTTAACATTTTCACTTGATCTTGACCTCATGACCCAAAACTCTCTCTGGAGAATCTTTATTTGGTAGGTCATGTATAATATATACACACTATTGTTTCAGAAAATACCTTCAGGCATTGCATAGATATGGGGGAAATAATGAAATTTTGTGCATTTGACCTTGACCTTTGACCTTGAGCATGTGTGCCCAAATGTTGAGAGGCACAACTTCGCCCCATACACATATACATGCCAAGTTTCATTAGGATGCCTCAAACGGTTTTTTAGTTACTAGTACACTGTCCACGAAACTGATTACGGACGGACGGACAACCCGAAAACATAATGCCTCCGGTGACACTTCCTGGCAGAGGCTTAAAAAAACAAAAAAAAATGTCCGCTTCAAAAGGCAGTTTGTATTTTTATGAACACAAGTATATGAGGTTTAAAGAATAAATTTTCTTACCAAAATATGTCTTTTGTTTAATAAACACTCTCCGACACCATACTTACTCAATTTCTCATGATATAAGGGTTTTGTGGGAAGATGTTTCTTTCAATCTCTGTTTTTCTAACTCCCAATGACTCCTTCCAGTGTTATGAAAATAACGAAGAACACTAGTCATTCCTTGTTTTCTTTTGGTGTAGGTACACATTCTTTTTTTATATTTATCACATATCAAATACACACAGAGTCCTTCTGGTAGCTTCATTGACATTGATGGTAAGTACATTTCATTCAATAATTTTAGGAAGGACAATCATTTTGACACAGTATTTAAGTGTACCATATCATTGTGAAAAGAATTTAGGACAAAATAGAGACACACAGTAGCTGAGATTAATGCACAAGCACAATGAAAAAAAGAAACTGGTTGATGTATCAAAAAAAAAATACAGCTGTATATACACAGCATATATTTTGAGTATACACTCAAAATCACAAGATATACAATATGTCCCCTCCCCCCCCCCAAAAAAAAAAAAATTACAATCAGATTTTCGCATTGATAACACCCAAATATGATTAAACTGTCTAAATGCTACTTCAAGGTATAACATTCTAGCTCTCTATTTTGCAGAAAACCCCATTCAATTTGGTTAAGCAGTCACAGAGAAATGTAGATTGTTGTAAAGCATATCATGAGTCTGATTCTTCCAAGTTTAGCACTTCAATGCTCTTGTGTGTGAATACAATAGATAAAACTTGGAGGGAAGAGATTCCTGACATCCTCTACAAAATTCCTCATTTCTCTTTGACCACTGAAGCAAACTGAATGGGGTTTTCTGTAAGATGTGAGCAAGAGGCGTTTTCACATCAGCCCGATAAAAATCCAAGCTCGAAATATTTTCCGCGATTGCGAATTAGAGCACTATTTCATTTCTTATTCACATCAGCCCAAAGAGGGGGTAGCCCGAATAGTTCAAAATTTTAAAATAGCTAATTCGACAGCTGAGTATGTGCAAACAGCATCAGTAATGTGTGTGCCCTCTCAAAAATTCCTCATGATTTGTGTGCAGTTTGCCTCGATCAATCTGGTCACACACGCTAGGTATGATGGGATTCATCGCGCTAATTTCTCGAGTCGTTTACTAGCGCGCTACCATCCCACTATTTCAGAAATTTCCCGAGTTGGAGTCGAGAAATTTTCTCGATCAGAGCGATACAATTAGCGCGCTAATTTGTGTTCACATTATCAAATAGCACGCTATTTCGCTATCAGGAAAATTTCCCAAGTCAGAAAATAGCGCGCTATTTCGAAACATCGGGCTGATGTGAAAATGCCTAATGACTTATAGTTTCATACCCTGAATTTGTATTTAGACTGATTCACTATTTTTAAAGATATCATTGCGGAGGGTCCCGTTGTAATTTTTTTTTTTTTTTTTTTGGACATACGGTTCTTGTTACACAATATACAATGCATGCTGTATGCTCCAAAATATGAGAGTACAAGACTCGATTTTCTTCTAAAGTGACAAAAAGAACTGATACTGTCTGCAGACCTTTAATTTGTTTTTCCAATCCACATAGTTAGTAGGCCTACCTAAGGAATGACGTTTATACATTCAATACATGCTCACAAATGATGATGTTTCTTTACTTTCAGTCTGTATGTTCCAAAATTTGTGAGAGTGCAAGACTGAGTTTTCTTACAAAGTGACAGAAAGAACTGATGCCATGTGTAGAACTTTTGCTTTCACAGTTCCACTGGGTTGTACTCAAGAAATGATTTTTTTTTTTTTTTTTTTGGGGGGGGGGTTTACATTCAATTACATTCAATCTGTATGCCTCCAAATGTGTGAGAGTGCAAGGTTCAGTTTCTTGAGAATTCACAGGTAGAAATGATGCTGTCATTACAATGTACTTGTATGAAGTCATCTTGCATGATTGTAAATATATTTCATTTAATGAAAGCAGCTTCTTGTGTTAAACTGTTTATGCTAGGCAAAGGAATTGGATGTGTAAACAAAAAATCTGAAACAAGCACGTCAGAACACTCCTGTTTTCTTTTCTTTTCTTTTTTTTTTTGGGGGGGGGGGCAAAATCTTGATGGGGGCACATTATGTGACGGTGTAAGATCCTTGGCGAGGGAGCGAAGGGACTGAACGGTTTCCCCCTCCCACTGTAGGGACTTTGAAAAAATAAAACAGAGTACAAAAGTCGCGTTTACAGCATTTAAAAGCAAATTTCTAGCAGGTCTAGGAAATTGAACATAAAGATAGTGGAAAAAAATTAGTGCAATGTCTATGAATATAACATGTGGGAGTACATTTATGTGATGGTGTGAGATCCTCGGCGAGAAAGCAAAGCGACCAAGCGGGGGGAGGGGTGTGGCAGCGACACTACCACCAGGCTATCCCTGGTTGCCGGCAGTGACACGATGAACTTGGAACAAATACCCAAGCTCCCTCTAACAAATTTCATTTGATAGAGGGAGACAAACCGAAGAAAATTCAAATCTCAACTAATTATCTCTTTCACCATTCATCACCTGAAATTCAAACTTCACATGTAAAACCATCCTCATGAAGTGCGTTTGTAAAGTACAAGAAATCTGACATGACTGATTTGTTCAGAGTGAGGATTAAGTCCTACCGGTTATGTTTTTGCTGTCACTTGGCCTTTTTAGGGGTGCTGAATGAGTTTTTTGCATGAGATTCGTCAATATGCTCTGAATTTGGATGAAACATACCAAAGAAAATTTTCTCAAATGTAACACAATAATCATACTGTCCATAAATCTTCCAGGGAATTTAATATTCTTTAAAGATGCATGTTTTTTAGTCAAATGCGTACACGGGCGCATGGCGCAAGTTTCCTATAGAGACCTACGCTATCGACTCCTCTTTAGCTGTTACACTTTGGCCCGCTTCCCCCGAGTCCAAAGAAGTCCGATTCACAGTAGTCAGTGGTCGGATCACAATTCGGCTCATGATTCGGCTGAGGGGGATGACAGCTTTAGCAAACTTCTTTTGTGATGTCATAATAACAAGCACATATGCACGCACCCTGGCATTACTACAGACTGCGCGATGCACAGAGAAGACAACGTTACTTAGCAACACCTACGCACTTTACTCTAGATTGATGACAGCTCAACTTCGTTAATCTTCGTATCAATGCTAACGGTGATCAGCAGTATCATCAACAGCGCCCTCTACACTACCGGGACTATGGACCTTTAATTGTAAAATAATTAGTATATAAAGCGTACAGTGTAGCTGTACAGCTGTCTCAAATTGTCAAGGAAAAAAATGTCCTCTCCGAATAAGAAATGTCCTCTCCGAATGATTTTTTGACACTTCGTATTTCAGTAATCATTTATCGTATGATATTCACACTTTACCTGTTTATAGAAGCACCCTTGATGTGCCTAACATTAGGGAAGTACAACAAATCTGGTATAACTGACTTGTGAAGTTCAGGATCAATAACTCTTTACTGTCATGGGGACTGCTTTGCATATTTTTCCATGAAAATTGTTAATTTGCTAGAATACAAGTGTTTGAAACAAAAAAATATTACTCATCATTTTCTTACTTACCATCCTTCAATTATCGAGAAAATGTGTAAAAAATATGTTTTTAACATAAAGTTGTAATTTCCAGTCAGAGTGTGATAGGATTGTATCAGGGCTCTCAGTCTAGATTTCTAACATAACTGAAATGTTTCACAAAATAAAAAGAAAAGTTGACAACTTGAAGCTCCAATTTTCAGAATTTTCACACGAGTAGCATACATAATTCTAGGCCGCCTCAAGCACAATCCCATTTTTTTCTATTGCTGGTCACACTGGCGTGGACTATTTGCTGAGCAGCGACCACACTCCAAGCTTCTTTGAACTTCTCTATAGAAAACGTGGCAATTTTCAATCAAAACACTTTGCAGGAAAATTTCTAAGTTTGTCTGAACATCCCACAATTTATGAATGTTTTAGATGCCATCTGACAATATTTCACACTCATATTGAGGCTGGCATAAAGCAGGGCGGCACATTAACCCATTTTTTTTTTCCTTGTCTGACCTGTCTGTTGGACCAGCAGGTACCCAGTTTTTGCATTTTGTACTGGTCCATTCTTGAAAAAAATACTGGTCCGTCAATGTTTTTCACTGGTCAGGGACCATCAGACCAGTGCCAGTGTGCAGCGTTGCATTTTCCATAATTACAGACGTACATCTCGTACACTTTAAAGGGGAAGTCCGTACGATTATCAGCCGTTTCCCATGTAAAGAACAATATTTCATGAACCTATTACCCTTTTCCCGAAGAGAAAAGACCGTCAGATACATTTACTATGATTTTCTTGAAAAATTCCCGAAGAGAAAAGACCGTCAGATACATTTACTATGATTTTCTTGAAAAATAAGGCAATTCTTCATGTTCAAATCCGTCGTGAGCAGCCCTTCGTACTATCTGTCCCAGTATGCATTGCGCGTGACGTCACAGACTAACTTTCCTCAGCGGAGCACCGCGAGCGCAGCCCAGCTACGAATCGATCTCCCATTGCACTGCTGACTGCGGCGCGGTATCTGCATGCCTGCTGAGGTCTGCCTAGTTGGCGCTACCGCAGGAGTCCGTACACTGTTTTAGGAGTGCTGTTGCCAAATGCTGTATTCCTTTATTCAAATGATCTTCGGTATATATCCATATAAAATCCGTCAAAGATTCATGTAAAATAATTGCAATGTTATAACATTTTCATTTTATTGAAATATCATATATTATTGTAATACTGCCGTACTTATTAGAGTCCACCCCATCATTTACAATTCATTGGCTATTGTCGTCATCAGAGTGATCAGGCATACATGTACGTCTGCTGCTGCCAAATGCTATCACAATCCGCGATCATTTTTTTCAACTTCTGAGTGTAAACAATCTGAAATCAGTCTGTCAATTTCAAAATTATTGCCTCTCTTGTTGTCTGAGACTGTTGAGTATGTCTGACGGTGGTAAATTACGACAGTATAACTTGAACCGCGGAAGAAACGCCAGCGCCAGCTTCATCATAGTACTGCCGCCGGTAACTGCCACAAGCAGCCCCATACACATAGCGTAATGGGACTGCGTACTGTAGCATTCAGGATCATGATCGGGTAGCATCGCGGATAAATATCAACTTAAAATCGAAATATTTCTTCAATTTGAAGACTTAACAGTAAAGTTAAAGTATTGACAACAGGCTTTGGGCAACGTTTGGTTCTGCCAATAGTCCTTTTCCGTTCAAATTGATGACTTAATGTGACTCGGTCGAGAGGAAACTTGAAGAGCTACACTGAATTATTGACGGCCAGCACAGGCGCACACACAAAGAGACATCTCTGTGCGCACACATCTCCGGTTATTGGAGAGCCATCTTGCACACCTTTCCCGCTCATTTTCTGGGTTCGGAACGGCAAAAAACTCTTCTTCTGGCCATCGCCCGGTTTATTAGAACACCCAAACGCTCACACATCAACATTTTCGATCATGCCGCGTGCATCCGCTGCATGGCCGGAACCACGCGGAACGCTACCGCTTGCTCAGCCCGTGTCGCCGTTGCTCAAGCAGGGCTCCCCGAGCCAGCTGACGCTCCAAACAAAAAGCAATGTGATTCTAATACGTCACGCCGTCACGTGATCTTTCTCGCCGGCGTACAGAAATTGAACAGCTACGATTCAAAATTAGTGATGCTAAAAAATCGATTGTGACGAGTTGGGAGGGTATTTTTCAATGAAACTTAGTCATTATGGTCCTTGATTTATGTAGATTATGGTGAAATTTATTCAAAATCGTCCGGACTTCTCCTTTAAAAAGCTCTCACAACTAGACCTGATTTCATTCACAAGATTTTAATACTTTTAATTTCTAACATCCATCTAAGGTAAAGTGATCACAAAATCATATTCAATATGATCAATACTTTGACCTCGAAATGATGGAAAATAGTGCCATTACAGACATACTCGCACGAATTGAGTTTTCTGACATCGGAATTTAAAGTGGAAAACTCTGTGAATTGTGGGGCACTTTCCTGCAAGTTTATTCTTTTTCATATCAATTAGATGTTAAACAACCCAAAAGTGCAGAAATGAAGAAT
Organism: Diadema setosum; assembly: GCF_964275005.1. NCBI lineage: Eukaryota > Metazoa > Echinodermata > Echinoidea > Diadematoida > Diadematidae > Diadema > Diadema setosum. The sequence goes on from NC_092691.1 coordinate 16,283,041, forward strand.
TATTTTCTTTTCTAATTAGGCATTAATTTGTGTTACGGACGTACAGTTACGGACATACAAAATTTCTGTTACAGATGTACATTTTGAAATTGTTATTAATTTCATTATTTTGATGGATTTTTACGATCCTTTTACCAGAATTCAGTGACTTCTCATGCTGTAGGGTCTTAATCTTTATAATAATTTTAGATGACAATCACACTTTTTACTGAAATCTGTAAATACCTTCCCAAAATCATCACCTTGCATACAGTTCTTGCTTCACTGAGCAACAGGATGATTACGTTAACCAAAGAAATATCCATTTTGGTAAATTAGCTTGTCAGTTGGTCATAATAGCCTGTATCATTTTGACAGACACATTATGGTCTAAGACATTAATTTGTAGAAAATGAATTCACTTAATATTGGAATCAAATTTAATTAATTGCCACCATAAGACTAAAGTCTGCATTCTAGAGCCATTGCTCATGTACATGCAGTACACACAAAGCAGTGCTAAAATGGTTTGCACCACGCATGAAAATTGATGGTGTAGACCTACTACATTTTGCAAGCATTTTAAACAAAATCCTTTTAAACATATCTTGAATTGTTGCTATACCTGTTCAAAGTTCTGTAATAAAAAAAAAAACTAAAAAAAAAATATACATTTGTACATAAAAAGAAATTGGCAGTAAACTATCATGATGACCAGAATTAGTGAGAACAAAGCCATTACCAAGATGAATCTATTTTAATGCAGATGATGAAAACACCAGTGTCTCTTGTCCTACAAACTGTAAGTATTCCAAAAATCTTTTCTCTCTCAGCAATGTTCAAAACAAAATTATACTAGTTTGTATGGTTAAACTGAAGTACTAATTTCACATTCTTTTTTTTTTTTGTCTTGAAATAGTGTAACACGGAATGATGGAGACTTTAATGGAAAGAGGGACATAATTTACAGAGCAAAGAGTTTGAATGCGAGTCCCAGACTCAAGCTAAACTGACCACGATTGCCATCAACTATTTGCAGTGTGATTTTTCTGGCAATGGTTTTTTGTTTGTTTGTTTGTTTGTTTGTTTTTTTAAGGAAAATATCTGATCTGGTGGCTGAGGCCACCTCCAATGACCACTTGCAATATGCATGATATTGATCCTGAGATCCCCCTTCATAGTGCCCCAATTATAAGTAGAACCTCATGAGGAAGTGTTTGCCTGTGATATTCATCTAAAACACTAAATCCCCAACATTAACATCAAGTTTATCAATCACTCCTTGCTCCTTATATAATGCTATATAATTATTGTTCCCTATATAATGACTGTGTGAGCATTTGGTACAGGTACAGCCATTTGCAAGTAGGGGTGCCTTTGCATCCAACTTCTCTCTCTGTTGATTAGTCCCTTTATTAATCACATCTTTTGTGGAATTCTTAGTATTTCTACCTCATAGAAGGTTTGTGGAGTTGATGTAGCTGCCTGCCCAATTTTTACATACAGTATGTCATGTATCTCCAAAATGCTCTTTCTTCTTTTTTTTTTTAAACAGTTCTATCTTGTCCATCCACTTAGAATACACTTTCGCTGTACACCCTTACCAAGAGTAGTAGTAACAAAAAGTCACTTTATCATTATCTGCATTGATATGTTCCTTTTACTTTTATATCAAGTAAGACATGGCTTGAACTGGGTACATGCACCATCTGAAACCACATGGACTGTGGGCAGTTTAGGGTATTTTTGTTTTTAAAATCCTAATCAAGATATGCTCCATATGGATCTATAGATGTTTGCTTACAATGTTGTGTTGTATAGCTCATCTGAGACAGTAACAATGCTCTTTGTTTTATGGCATTAAGAGGCCACTTCTAACTATCTGTCTCCTGATACAACGTGATCAAAAGATGAGAGATCTATGCAATTATAGCATTTTCATAGGTCTTTCTCGGAAATTTTGAATATGTGTACAATATAATTTACCAAAAAAAAACACTGCTAATTAGTTTAATTAACAAGTATTCCCATTTAATTGTAGGTATCAAGATGTTCCATACTACAGTGTACCTTTCAATTAAATCACAAATAAACATCAGAAAATAACTAGAAATGTTGCTATGGCGACTGGTATGCCTCCGCCATAATGCATGATTCTCCTAATAGGTCTATATAGTACATGTGGACAATGTGTGATTACATTTTCATAAAATTGGCAAAATATCAAAATGACAAGTTTGTCACAAATGTGTTGAATGTTCACCTTCCTTGACCTAGGTTTAATTGGATGAATACGAGAGCATGTATTTGGGGATTTAAGGACTTTAACTTGACTTTGACCCATTCACACATTTATGCATTGAGTAATCTTCAAGGTACCGGTATGGAGAAAAAGTGTGATTTCTGTATTGAATCGTAAATTGTTACCATTTTCATCTGGCCGTTGACCCTAAAATTCATAAGATAATCACTTTCAAGTAGAACATGCATAAATATGTAGATAACTTGAGCCACTTCTGAGATACGGAGGAAAAAGTTGGTTCAGCACTTTCACTTGATCTTTGACCTTTTGACCTTTGAGGCAAAAAAAAGAACATGAGGGAAATAGTAAAATTTTGAAGTGCTGCACTTGACCTTTGAACCCCTGACCTTTGACCCCATGAACCCTACAGTACATTCTCTAGATAATCACTGCCAGTCAGTACATGTACAGTATATGTGACCCGCTACAACAAAATGATCCTAAAGTCGGGTGAGGTCGATTATTTGAAAATTGCATGACAAAATTCCCTAATCTTTCTGCTTTAAATTGATATATAACACATCTTATGAAAATAAACGGCTGCGAAGATATCGATGTTTAAAAGAGAGCATGTCAAGACGTATGGGAGACCACTGTTTCGAGAAAAGCGCCCTAAAAGTTTTCCCTGCCACGCAATCGCGATCAAGGGACACGCAAGTCAGTTTTCACCTCCGGACAATAGAAGGTAAACCCTAGCAACCCCCGAAATGCTCATTCAAGCACAGCGTCGGCGGTCTCCTCACCGACCAATCAGTGACCAGGATGCCAGGAGAAGCGGCTGGGCATAGCGCACCCCGCCCGCACGCACCAGTCGACTTGGCAGTGTGCAAGCTTCACGCTTCGGTTAGCGGCAGACAGCAAAGTGACCAATGAGATCACTCCGGTCGTTGTTAGGGGCGGAGCCTATCTGTGGCGCTCAATCCAAATTTTCGAACCGGTTTCTGCTTGGTTGAAACGCCAAAAACATGGCCCAGAAAAACGCTATTTTTTTTGGTCTTTCCTTTCATCATTTTGCTTCAAAATTTCGACAGATGATAGAAGACATGTCAGACTCCAATAATATGTCAAAATCAGAAAATCGTAAGTTTTGACCAATTATGATGCTCTGACTTCAAACTCGATTTTCACGGCTTCGACCGTGCGCGACTTTAGGACCTTTTTGTTGTAGCGGGTCACATATGTTCCATGAAGATACCTTGAACAATTTTCCAAGGTACGGAGAAAAAAAAAAGAAGTTTTAATGTTTTTACTTGACCTTCTGACCTTTGACCTCATGACCCAAACTTTCACCAGAGAATCTTAATTGGGTAATACATGTATACACTAAGTTGCAAGAAAATATCTTCAGGCATTGCATAAATATGGTGGAAAGAGTGAAATTTTATGTATTTGACCTTGACCTTTGACCTTGAGCATGTGCACCCAAAAGTTGACAGGCACAACTTCACCCCCTAATACACATACATGCCAAGTTTCATTAGGATATCTCAACAGGTTTTGATAGTTACCTTGTCCACAAAATTCATTACGGACGGACGGACAACCCGAAAACATAATGCCTCCGGCACCACTTCTTGGCGGAGGCATAAAAAAACAACAAATCAATCCTCATGAAATTATAAAGCTCACATACACACTGTATGTGGGTAACTCCCATAAAATAGGGACCCACTTTGTGACATGCCTATTTTGCCAATAAAATCAGAAAATCAGATTTTTGTTCAACATAACTTTAAAAACATTCATATTGAGTAAGTCCCTTGAAAACTGACTGAAAATTAACATTCTAAACTGAAATTGAAGGAAGTCAGCATATCAAACTGCAGTGTATGGGGAACTAGAAATGTCGCTTTGGCGACTGGTATGCCTCCGCCATAATGCATGATTTTCCCAATAGGTCTAGATAGTACATGTGGACAATGTGTGATTACATTTTCACAAAATTGGCAAAATATTGAAATGACAAGTTTGTCACAAATGTGTTGAATGTTCACCTTCCTTGACCTAGGTTTAATTGGATGAATAGGAGAGCATGTATCTAGGGATTTAAGGACTTTAACTCGACTTTGACCTATTCATACATTTAGGCATTGAGTAATTTTCAAGGTACAGGTGTGGAGAAAAAGTGCAATTTCTGAATTGAATAGTAAATTGTTACCATTTTCATCTGGCCCTTGACCCTAAAATTCATAAGATAATCACTTTCAGGTAGATCATGCAAAATATGTACTAAGTTTCAAGATAACTTGAGCCACTTCCGAGATATGGAGGAAAAAGTTCGTTCAGCACTTTCACTTGATCTTTGACCTTTTGACCTTTGAGGCAAAAAAAGAAGAAAAAAAAAAAACTTTCCAGAGAATTTCTATTAGGTTACACATGTATGCATACACCAAGTGTTAAAAAAAAAACCCCTGCTGGCATTGCATGATAGGAGGGAAATAGTAACATTTTGAAGTGTTGCACTTGACCTTTGACCCCTGACCTTTGACCCCACGAACCCTACATTCTCTAGATAATCACTTCCAGTCAGTATATGTATATACTATGTTCCCTGAAGATACCTTGAACAATTTTCTAAGGTATGGAGAAAAAAAAAGTTTTAATATTTTTACTTGACCTTTTGACCTTTGACCTTTGACCTCATGACCCAAACTTTCACCAGAGAATCTTAATTGGGTAATACATGTATACACTAAGTTTCAAGAAAATATCTTCAGGCATTCAATAGATATGGTGGAAATAGTGAAATTTTATGTATTTGACCCTGACCTTTTGACCTTTGACCTTTGACCTCATGACCCAAACTTTCACCAGAGAATCTTAATTGGGTAATACATGTATACACTAAGTTTCAAGAAAATATCTTCAGGCATTCAATAGATATGGTGGAAATAGTGAAATTTTATGTATTTGACCTTGACCTTTTGACCTTTGACCTTGAGCATGTGCACCCAAAAGTTGATAGGCACAACTTCACCCCCTAATACACATACATGCCAAGTTTCATTAGGATACCTCAATGGGTTTTGATAGTTACCTTGTCCACAAAATTCATTACGGACGGACGGAAGGACGGACGGACGGACGGACGGAAGGACGGACGGACGGACGGACGGACAACCCGAAAACATAATGCCTCCGGCACCACTTCGTGGCGGAGGCATAAAAACTGGTTCACCATGTAAAGGGGGACACCATTGGTATCCCCCTTACACGGTGAACCATCCATTTTGGCATCTTACCACATATTTCAAACTAGTTCTATGTTTGTTTCAATAGAAGTGATTATTTTGAAGTAAGAAATGAACTATGCTATTGAAAAAATGGCACTACCCCTATTTTGGCCAGGAAAAAGATTCTTCAATGTTTATCATGTAAGGGGGACACCAAATATTACTTTTGCATTTTTTTTTTCAAATTAATAGAGTGGTTAATTTTTGATACCTTTAACAAAGAAACCACAGCGATTATTGTTGTGATAAGACACACAAAAAATAGCTATCACTGTGCCCCGACGTAATATTTAGGGGGACACCAAAGCCACGTGTGTGAAAATTTTAATTTGGTCTTTTTTTCAAATTTATCTATTTTACCCCAATTTTCTCTTGAAATCTTTTAAACTACGTGATTGCTACCAAAATAACAACAAACAGTTCAACACTGGTCCTTAATATGGATTCCACACTCATAAATTAAGGTTTCTCGTGTATTGAAGCAATTATGGGGACACCAAAACTTACACGTGAAACGTCTTTCTTGGGATTTACGTGCGCAAATGTGTATCAATTGATGCATGAAATAGTGTTCAAAATTTGCTCGTCTTTTATCATTTTTGACCCCTTAAAATAGAGTTTAATCCAAAAACAAGCTGTAAATCTGTCTAACTGGTGTTACAGTAAAATGTCACACAATTTTGCCCAAAAACGTTGTGATTTTGCACTTTTTGTCAAAATTCATGTGGAACTTTGAAGAAGCAATTTCTATATTTTACTTTGAAAAGGAAGATACTTACCTGAATAAGAGTATTCAGAAGGAAAATTGATTTAGGGTATGTAATTTTTAAGCAATGACAATATGAAGCGAATAGAAGGGGCATTTAACTAGTGGGACCCTTTTTAATGGAATTACCCGAGTGTCTGTTACAGACATACACGTTACAATAATTAACTTAACAGAGAGGAAGTTTTTCAGAAGAGGGTTATGAGCTTGCTTGCTTTGCATTAGAATTTTCCTTTTTACTGAGTGCTTTATTTTTTTGAAAACTTAAAAAAACATGTTTTTTTGTTACGGATGTACATGGCCCAATGGACTGAAATTAACGATTAGTACGAGTAATTACACAGGTCAAATTGATTGTCACTAACAAATTTTTGTTCACTTAACTAAACTCTTCATATACAAAACCAAAAGTAGTAATTTCACATTTACTGAAGAAAAGTATAATAAAACAATTAGACAGCATTTTGGAGAGATCAAAATGCACCTAATATTTTCTCTTGTTTGAAAAGGATTTTGTGACCTTGACCTTGGCACAAATTATTTCTTATGTGTGATTTCTGAAAGTTCATACAATAAGCTTTCAGTTGATGTGTCATTTAGCTTGGTGTGTTCAATTTGAAAATTGGCCTGCTGGTTGACACAAATGGAATTGCCCATAAAGAGCAGATGATTCCGCAAATAGCGCACTTCAAATACATGTACGTACTCGTGTACGATCCTGATACAGCCGACTGCCCATACATGGCCCTGCACAATGCAGCAGCTGGAGAATAGTAGCAAGGGTGGAGAAGAGACTCAGAAATAGTAGTACGCGATCTTGCAAAAATCTGGCAGCGTTTGTAGCAAGAATTATTTTTTGATGGCTGTAGTTCACTCACAATGACATCGTTGAGAAGCTGAAACATATAATAAAATGTCTGTAGTATGAAATATCAGTATGTGTCATTTTAAGTTTGTTATTCTGTGGAAATTTTCGCGGTGTTGAAATTTTCGCGCATTTCGTGCAACCAGAAACTAGCACGAAAATAAAAGCACGGGAATATTTTTGCTTATCATATGTTTCAGTAGTTGACGTCTTGATTCCGCGGAATTAAAAACATGCGAAACTTTTCTAACCCCGCCGAACGCGAAAAATTAGTCGCGCGAAAATATACACTTTTACAGTAAATCATGCTTGTAGGTGTCCAACACATCAACACTGTACACTGAAACTGATACCCCTCTATGCATTGCGCGTAAAGAACATGGTCACGCGCAGTGGTTTTGCATTCTTTACTGGGAATTTGAAGATGTCCAAATATTACTGAAAAACCCGCTAACAAACATAATCAACAGCAAAACAATGATCCATGATACCGTAGATTATAAATGCACATTGGAAAAGCATTACCGGTACGTGCATTTCACACGTATTGTCAATAGAAGGTAGGGCCAATTAGGGGTGTTGGTTTTAAAATTATGGCGCAACTGAGTGCATCAAGATAAATAATACCCAACGCGTTCAAAGCAGATCTTGGAGCGTATAGATCTATCGCAAATCACATTTTCAAAGCATGCACCTGAATTTACAGTATTTTCTTTACATGTCCTTGAGTAAAATTTCAGGCAAATTGTGAGATATTTTAAGTTTGAAAAAAAAATTGGGTAGGAAAACATTACAGTTTGATGTATTGCTATTGGACACCCAACCATACAAGTGTACCCGTAGTGATCTACAATACATGTCATCATGCTTGTGCGTCGAGTGCGTTGTTAAAGGCACATGGTCCCGGTGGTTTATAATAGTCGAATGCATACGCGGGCGCACGGTGCAAGTTTCTAGAGACCTATGCTATCGACTCCTCTTTAGCGCTTACGCTGTGACCCACTTCCCCGATTCCAAAGAAGTCCGATCCACTGACACTGTAGTCTGCAGTCAGTGGTCCAATCACAGTTCGGCTCATGATTCGGCTGAGGGGGATGACAGCTTCAGCAAACTTCTTTTGTGATGTCATAAAAGTAAGAAGCACATATACACGCACCCTGGCATTAATTACTACAGACTGCACGATGCACAGAGAAGACAACGAAGGCAACGTTACTTAGCAACACCTACACACTTTACTCTTGATGACAGCTCAACTTCGGTAATCTTTGTATCAATGCTAACGGTGATCGGCAGTATCATCAACAGCGCCCTCTACACTACCGGGACTATGCGCCTTTAAGACTCGAAGAGTCCCAAGCAGAAGTTGTCTAACAAGTTAAAGTTAGATCTAGCCTATCTATTCTCAGGTTTAATCAAGTGTCATCCCCTTGCTAGCAACTTCACTTAGTCTAGGCCTAGAATCTAGATCTAGACAATAAACTGCAGTGACCTCACTCACACTAACTATACACAGCCCAGTCGCCGCTGTACATACGTAGCGCGACAGGGCTGTACCAGCGAAGCTCCGAACACGAAGAGGGTCCAACAATCGCATGCGATCGGATTGAATTTTGATACTTTAGATAATTCTTTTGTCACTTCAAACTCATCTGACGAACAAAATGATAACGAGACTTCATATCTATGCTATGAATATTGAAATTTAGATTTAATAACTTACCTAAAATGATGGTTATATGCAGCATGTGTGAATGGTTCACGAACGGTACATCGTCTTTCACACCAGGCCATTTCCAATATCCGGGAGGTCACATGATCTGAATGCCCTTTCAAAAGGTCGCGCTGTCGACCGTGCTGCTACACCAACACTCAAGAAGCGCATCGCACGCACGCAAAAGATTTCCGCAGAGATCAAGGCGCCATTTTGAATTCTGCAACGATGAACCCCGACGGTGTTAGGGAATCCGCCAGAAAATTTTTTGGTTCCACGGACTTATCACGAGGGCTCTCAATGGACTTACGAACCTTCTGTAATACAAGCATGCACTTAAGGTGAGTAACGTTTGGTAACGTGTACATTGTTTATAAAGAACATATAAATTTCTTTAAGTTTTGTAGTTGTGTTGTGGTTCCCCACTTTGAAGGTGCCCGCTCGCTGGTCAGACGCTGTATTCGCGTAGCGTATTAACAGCGTCTGGTCGGGCAACACTCACACTAGACATGCTAGATCTAGTCACAGTCACCTTCATCACTATCTCTCGACTGTCTCACAACTCTTAATAGTGACAGTGTCTGTTGAAACGTTGACCTTGACCTTGTGTCCTTACTTAGCTTAGGCCTAAGTTCCACCTAACGCTCAACTTCTAACGTTACAGTTGTCGTCGTTTTAATAGCCTGACCAGACGCCCGACCAGACGCACAGTGCGACACTTAAACACTTGTTTACAGCGATAGGGCCGTGTAAATTTATAGATCCCTCTAACGGTTAGGCCTAACGTTAGAGGTCTAAAGCAAAGTTAGTTAGGGCATAGGCCTACGGCTACGTTGTTAGTGCTATGCGTTGTAATGGTATCTAACAATACATGTTAACGTAACGTTTGATCTAACAATAACATGTTAGAATTGAGAAAGAATGCTACTGTTGCTGACAGTTTTGACCGGAGAGGAAGAGAACCGATAAAGTCAAAAACAGTGCCTATTAAAATACTCCTTCGGACACACGGATTTTTCTGTCTACTGACAGTTGGAACGGGATTTTCGAACTTACCGGTAGAACGGGTCTGATCTCGGTTATACACTTATGACAAAAAAATGTCGGTTGGTCTCTAGAACTTGCTTCTGCCATCGTTCCCTCTGAGACTGGTTCTGCAATTCTATGCATGCAGCAGCTATATAGTTAAAACAGAGTAGAATCTACGTTAGTAGAAGCTAAGAGGGCTTACCACTGCACTGCCTCTGGGGCTTACCCCTGCGATTTCGTGTACAATACGCATACGCGCGTACGCTCATGGGAGAAATACAGGCGCCATTGTGGTAAGAAATCGATAGAGGGCGTACAATTGTATATTACGTGACCATAGTGCCGTATCTCAGAACTCTTGTGTAGGAGTTCTGTGTGCCGTATGGTACATGTACATACCAAAGAGCTATTACCAAAGATCGCACACTGAATAAGATGGCCAACTCTAGGTCGAAAAGTGAAACGTCGGCGAGGAGTGCGCCAACTAGCGTTCAGCGGGGATAGATTTCAGCGGGTGGAGTTTCCGGCACACTGTGGTGCCTGAGCATGGATGCACTTTCGCGATACAAGACAGGCTATAAAGACAAAAAAGAAGGAATTTTCTGTAGATCTAAAGAATCATGAGAAAATATAGGAATTGGTGCAGTGCATTAATCTGCACCAATAGCTACACCAAACCATCAACAGGTTCATCATTATTTCGATTTCCACGTTTCCAAGTTGGGTTGTATGTAGGTTCCTATACTCTTACACACAGTAACTATAATAGCCTATATTATTAGCACCGACGGAGACAGGATTTGATCTTACGGGGGGAGGGGGTGGTATGGGAGGAGGGTGTTCCCCCCCCCCCCCCCACACACACACACACACAATGAGAACTTGTTGCACTTTGATGTTGTAAACGGTGCAGTTTGATGCAGTTTTTGCGTGTTTTACCAACTTAAAACGGTCCCACTGGTAGCAGTTTTGATATAATAGATTACTAGTATTATTGAACAATTTGCCCTAAAAATGTTATCATTTAGATAAATTTCTTGTATTACGATGAATATCATGAACGTTGTCTATTCAGCAAACAGAAAAAGCATGAAAACGCCGGATGGTGTATAGGAGAGGAGTATATCTCCTCCAACAGGAGGATGATTTTGCCTTTTCAGACCTGAAATTCACCGATCTGGTGCAAAACCTTTGGTACAGTACTGGTTGAGGTGGGGATTCATGTTTTCGGAAATTGTTATTCCCCAAAGTGTACTAAGTCTATTATAGAGGGGACCAAGCAATGGGAAGGTGGCAAGATACATCTCCCATATTCGAGGGAGCTTTTTCATTCTTAAGAAATGAAATTCAACGATGTGGCGCACACTTTTACTGGAATTGTCAATCAGAGAAGTGCAAGTCTGTGGAAGGAGACAAAGAAGGAGGATGTGGGAGGGGATAAGCCCTATTCCCCCTCCTATCAACACGAGGGAGACTAATTGCAGTTAAACGTTTTGGTGCACACATTTTGTTGCATATTTGGAAAACTCTCAATGATGTTCAAAGTGTGGCCATAGTCGACTATTATATTATAGTGATTGATGATGATAGTCACCGTCACATAACAATCACGATTGCTGTTTCCTTTTACTTTTCTTTTCGTTTTGAAAGACAATTTTGACACCCTCACTTTTAAAAACATAGCCTCGCCCTGCATAATGCAAAAAAGAACTCAATAAAATAGTAGTATTGATATTCATTTCTTTGTATGTAATAATGTAGTAGATATTTCTTTATACCTACTGCGTTTCTAAATTTTCTTGATTTAAGTCAATTAAAGCAATAATACCCAGGGGCATTGTTCGGCAGTTTAATCGATGGGGGTGGGCCAAAACATAAAAAAAAAAAAAAAAAAATCTGCGGGGCCGAGAGAGCGGAGTGACCGTGAGGGTGAAGGGAATGGAAGGGACAGGGGCATCGATCCGTTTTCACGATTGGGGGAGGGGAACTTGGAGTTAAAATATTAGTCTAGCTTCTGGACTCTTTTTATTCGTAGGGGTGATTCAGCATACGCGACAAGCCGTATGAGGGCGTGACACCCGCGGATTGCGATACGCCGAGCGAGAACTGCGATATGAGGCTCACACCCGTAAATAAAATGGAATGTCCCAGACCCCTTCACAAATTCGTACCAAAGATACCAAAATAAATGAAGAAAAAAATTCATTAAAAATCAATGATGTAGTTTGGCAAAAAACTGAATAGCTGTAGATATTGAGTATGAATTCCTCTACAAATTGCATTTTGGTTGGAAGATGAAAGCTCTTCTGGTGGAATTTGAGGGGACTATATTTCATTGGGTACGTGTACGGAAAATGGGTGATTTTTTGAGTGACAAGAACTCGTAGTCTGGCTTTGCGGACCCCTGGACAGAATTTGAACTGAAGAATCCACCCTGAAAATTTGATGGATGAAAGGGTATATCTAACTTATCCAGGTTAGTGAAGCTGAAACACCTCATTTCTCCCAGCTATTTTACAGAATTTTTTTGAAATTTGATTTTTAACACACATCCCTGCCTATGGGGAAATATTTATGGGTGTGAGCCCTATGGGCGCGCAGTCTCTCGATTACTGTATCGCTATCAGAAAATTTGCGCCCTCTCTTGGTTTATCGCACCACGGAAAAGGGGACGGAGCCCAGACTATAAAATATCTGTGCGAGGGTGTGGGAGGGGGGCCTCCCACGAGAGGAAGATTTTGCATTTTTAGACCTGAAAGTCAGCGATCTGGTGTACACCTTTGGTAAAAAGTTTGATTTTTTTTTTCGATAAAAAGTAAGAAAAAGAAATACATGTATTCACAGATAATTGAATGACATAATCTTTATTGTGGTATCTCGTTCCGAGTGTGCGACATCACCGTGTAGGCCTTAATTGTGTGGAGCCGGGAAATGTGCAAACGCCGGGAAATGTGCAAACGCCTGGAAATGTGCAAACGTCTCGCCGGGAAATGTGCAAACGTCTTGCCGGGAAATGTGCAAATCTCTAAATTTCATCAACGGGAAATGTGCAAACGTGACGCCGGGAAATGTGCAAATGTTCAATTTTACCGGGAAATGTGCAAAACGTCGCCGGGAAATGTGCAAACCATTCATTTCACCTATTGACCGATTCGGGTTCGTTGAGGGCAGCAGACATTTTACGGCAGAGCGGGTTGATAGATAGAGTTGCGACACCGGAAGTTCTTGCTGATTGGTCAATCCCTCAAAATAGTTCCCCCTGGTCGTATGATGTCGATAAGACCTTAGAAAACCGCGTACCCTATTATGACGCAAACAATGCATTCATTGTTATTTTGCTCCGTGGCTCGCGCAGAGTAGAGTTACGCGCTCCGCGCATGGGTTTTGCGCGAGAGTGCAAAATAGCTTCCCCTCGTCGTCATAACAACAATAAAGACCCACAACCCGGGATTTTGAATTACAACAACAATTGTAAAGGAGTGGGACTACATGATATTTCCGTCCTTACATTTTGACGTTCGCCCATCAACATCAGCCAGGAGTGTTAAAACAACTCTGAAAATATTTCATCCTTTCCGGTTATTTGCATCCGTTTCCTTAACTTTGACAGTAAGTACTCCTTTCTCTACTTCATTATGTTTACATGATTGCCGTAAAAACAGGACATTTTTCTCAACAAGTCACACTCCCGTCGCAAGCAAAAATGGTATCTCACACTGCCGCTGGGTCCGGGTAGCGACTGCGCGCCTATGTGAAAACCCTGTAGAAATATTTCGTCGACATCGACGACCAGGGGGAACTATTTGACGTGACCTTTGTACCCCAGTGTCGCAACTCTATCTATCAACCCGCTCTGTTTTATGGCACTGGGCGCAGCCATGAGCTCAAATTGCGGTGTCTCAGCCGACCCCCCCCCCCCCCCCCTGCTCTCCCCCACCCCACGGGCAACATGTTTATCGCGCAACTGTAACAAAGGTTCGCGCACTAAGCAAGCATTCGCGCACTCAGTACGAGATGCCCATTGGCTAAAACAACCATGCATCAGTTTTTCATTCTGCGCGCGTGAGAGGGGTGGGGAGAGAGGAGGGGGGGGGGGGGGGTCGGCTGAGACACCGCAGTAATGGCGCTGCCCATGCCAAAAATACACATAGCGCGTCACAGAATCGGTCAATACATGTAGAGATGGAAGAGAAACTCTCAATCAAAGCTGCGCACGAACCATTACCATCTTTACCACCTGTCTTAACGACCATCTGTCTTTTTATGCCTCCGCCACGAAGTGGTACCGGAGGCATTATGTTTTCGGGTTGTCCGTCCGTCCGTACGTACGTTCGTCCGCTTTCGTTTACGCGGTAACTTGAGTAATATTGCACTGGAATTTTACCAAACTTGGTCCAAGTATAAAGTATGATGGGGCAATTATTTGATAAGATTTTGGGTGAAATCGGCCTAAGGTCAGAGGTCAAAGGTCAAGGTCAAATCATGAAATTGTATCCGTTTACGCGATAACTCAAGACTGGATCGAGCAAATTTCACCAAGCTTTGTCGGAGGATGATGTATGATGGGACAATTACTTGATAAGTATTCTAGTGAAATCGGACAGAGGTCAAAGGTCAAAGATCAAGGTCAAATCCTAAAATTTATCTGTTTACGTGATAACTCAAAACTGGATGAAGCAGCTTTCACCAAACTTGGTCCAAGGATGATGTATGATGAGACAATTAGTTGAGTAGATCTTAGTGACATTGGCAAGAGGTCAAAGGTCAAAAGGTCAAGGTCAAATGCTAAACATGTTGCTATTTCCCCCATATCTATGCAATGCCCAAAGGTATTTTCTTCAAACTTAGTGTAGACATGTACTACTGCGTAAAGATTCTCCAAAGAGTTTCATGTCATAAGGTCAAAGGTCAAAAGGTCAAAGGTGAGTGAAAATGTTGCAATATCACTTTTCTCGCAAATGGTTCAATGTATCTTCATGGAACTTGGTGCATACGCATGTACTGACTGGCAGGGATTATCTAGGGAATTTAGGGGTCGTGGGTCAATAGTCAGGGGGTCAAAGGTCAAGGTCAACTCCTCAAAATTTTACTATTTCCCTCATATACTAGTATATGCAATGCTTGCATTATTAGTTTTAAAACTTAATATATACGTGCATTACCTAATGGAGATTTTCCGGGAAATTTCCAGCCAGAAGGTCAAAGGTCAAAGGTTAAGGGTCAAGGACCAGGTTTCAATGCCCCCCCCCCCCAAAAAAAAAAAAAACTATTTTGTACTGTAATTACATTCTTTTTTCATACCTTGGAAATTACTCAATGCATAAACTTATAAATGGGTCCGTCAGAAGTCAAGTAAAAATTCTCAATTCCCTAAATATGTGTACGTATGTACCTAGCTACACTCTTAGACAATATTATAGCAAACCCAGTTTAAGGAAAGTGAACATTCAAGATATTTCTGACAAACCTGTCATTTCAATATTTTGCCAGTTATGTGAAACTATCATCACACATTGTGAAGACATTGTACTATACACCTATTGGGAAAATCATGCATTATGGCGGAGGCATCAGTCGCCATAGCGACATTTCTATTTTTTTATTACATTTTCAGCATTTTCTTGCAAACCCTACGATTTTTCACCAGATTTGGCAGATAACATCTTAATGGTGATATGATCGTAATTTGTCAAAATGAGCCCCCCCCCCCCACACACACTCACACCAGTCCTAAGAAGGGGGGGGGGGGGGGGGAGGGAGGAGTTGAAGCCTCAGAGTCCCTATACCATGTATAAACGCTTGATTTTTTTCTTCATCTGTCGAACCGAAAAAGAAAGAGCTAAGTTAGTGCTATGAAGACATTAATGACTAAAATTTCATGTTTGATTATGGCGGACCCAGGGGTGTCCTGATCGGGGGTGAGGGGGAGGAGGAGGATTTTCCACACTTTCAGCACATTCTCGAAAAATCTAGGACGGATTTTCATCCAACTTGTGAAATACAGTCATATTTATGGTAATATAATCTTGATTTGTTAAAATGCCCCCCCCCCCCCCATCGCCGAAGGGGGGAGGGGGAATTAAAGCTTCACTTTTAACATCCCAAAAATCTGGATTTTTTTTTTTTAATCTTCTTCTGTCAAACCGAAAAAGATAGAGCTAAGTTAGTGCTAAGAAGACATTAAGGTGATTAATGAATGAAATTTCATGTTTGATTATGGCGGATCAAGGGGTGCCCAGATCGGGGGGGGGGGGGGGGGGAGGGTGATGGGTGGCGGGGGATATTCCACATTTTTAGCATCTTCTCGAAATATCTATGAGGGATTTTCCCCAAACTTGACAGATAGCAAGATTATGGTAATAATTATGATCTTAATTTGTTCAAATGAGCCCCCCCCCCCTTCCCCCACCGCCGAAGGGGGGGGGGGGGGTTGAAGCTTCAACGTCCCTAAACTCTGGAATGTAATCTTCTTCTGTCAAACCGATAAAGATAGAGCTAAGTTAGTGTTATGAAGACACAGCGTTAATGAATGAAATTTCGTGTTTGGTTATGGCGCGGATCAAGGGGTCTCCAGATCGAGGGGGTGAGGGCAAAGAGAGGAATTTTCCACATTTTCAGCATCTTCTTGAAAAATCTACGACAGATTTTCACCAAAATTGGCAGATTTCCTCTTTACGGTTTGTTAAATTTGTTAAAATGAGCCCCCTCCCATACACACACACACACACACACACACACACACTGCTTAAGGGGGGGGGGGGTTGAAGCCTCGGCGTCCCTAAACTCAATTTTTATCTTCTTCTGTCAAACCGGAAAAGAGAGCTTAGTTAGTGCTATGAAGACATTGAAATTTTATTTCACGTTTGATTGTGGCGGATCGAGGGGTGTCTTTATCGGGGAGGGGGGGGGGGTTGAGGGGGAGGAGGGGGATTTTCACATATTTTGCATCCTCTTGAGAAATCTTTGACGGATTTCCACGGAACGTGAGAGGTAGCATCTCTAGGGTAATAGAATCCCACTTTGTTCGAAGGGGCAACAAGTCCAAGTTGTTCCCCTTCCCCAAAGCTAGGGATAAGACCAGGGTAGCCCCCACGTCATTTAGTAAGCAGAAGTGAAATTTCATCAAAGTATAGATCTACCTTCTAAAAATGTGATAAGATTGTGTTCTATTACTCTTGGTTGTATAGAAAATTTCTTTAAAAAGTATGTATTCCGTTTTTTTTTTTTCCATATGTATAGGGTTTTCAATAAAATTCTGAATTCCACCCAAACGACCCCACCCCCCTCGTGTTGGTCCCTTTCAAGTTCAAGGGGCGGAGATGAGGGGGGGGGGGTTCCATCTCCTCCCGCTTTGGAGTTGGGGCAGTGCTCATTTAGACAAATTGAGGTCATATCACCAGATAAATACGCTACGCTGCGTTTCAAGCTTGGCAAATATCTAGTATATAAGGGTTTCAAGAAGAAGCTGAATATGTGACAAATCCGCCTCCGCCGCACTTAACATTAATATTCATGAATTAACTTACCATAACAGGCACCAGCACTCTATTAGCTCCATTATTTCTGTACAGAAGGTTTTTTTTTTTTTTTTTTTTTTTTTTTTTTTTTTTTTTTTTTTTTTTTTTTTAAGCTGATATATAATTTTATTATCCGAGGGATGCGTCTTGAGTTTTCAGGAAAAAGACAAAAAATGTGAAAATTAAGCCTCCTTCCTACCCACTCACCTTTTTGGGCATTCCTTCATCTGTCATTGTAAACTTGAGCCTACATCATGCATTAACTGTATTTACAGTACTATCACCATAAAGATGCTATGGCCAAGTTTGGTGAAAATTCGTCATAGATTTTTCAAGAAGATGGAGAAAATTGTGAAAATCCCCCTCCTCCCCCTGGTTACAGTTCGTTATTCCGAAGGTTCGTTATTCCGAAGGCTCTTTATTCCTAAGATTCGTTATTCCGAAGGTTCATTGTTCCGAATTTCATTTACGGATTAACCAGTCTTCGGAATAACGAACCTTCGGAATAACGGCACAAATTTTCGGATTAACGAACCCTTTTTCATTTTCGGATTAACGAACCTCTGGGTATAGGGACTTTGCGTATTTCGGATTTATAACGACCCTTTGGAATAACGTACCTTCTGAACAGCGAACCTTCGGAATAACGAACAGCACCCCCTCCCCCTCACCCTCACCTACCCCCGATCAGAGCACACCTAGACCCGCCATAATCAAACACGAGATTTCGGTCATGAATGTCTTTACAGCACTAACTTTTTCGGTTCGACAGAAGTAAAAAAAAAATCAAGAGAATAGGGACTCTGCCCCCCCCCCCCTCCTCGTCAGCGGGGGGGGGGGGGGGGGGGATTCAATTTAAAAAAAAAAATAAGACCGAATCACCATAAATATAACATCTGCCAAGTTTGGCAAATATCCGTCATATATTTTACAAGACTATGCAGAAAATGTGGAAAATCCCCCTCACACCCCTTATCAGCGCACTCCTGGACCCGTCATAATCAAACCTGAAATTTTAGTAACTGTAGTGTCTTCATATAACATAGTTCCATATTCTTCGGTTCAACAGAAGAAGATTACAGATTCCAGAATTTAGGGACCTAAAACTTCAACTCCTCCCCCCCCGGCGGTGGGAGGGGGTGGAGCTCAGTTTACCATATAAGGCCATATCACCGTAAAGATGGTATCTGCCAAGTTTGGTGAAAATCCTTCTTGGGATTTATCAAGAAGATGCAGTAAATGTGTACAATCCCCCTCCTCTCCATCACTTCCCCTCCCCCCACCCCCAATCAGGGCACCCCTGGATCTGCCATAATCAAACATGAAATTTCAGTCATACAAGGCACTAACTTAGCTCTATCTTCTTCTTTTTTTTTACGACAGAAAAAGACTATTAAAAATCCAGAGTTTAGAGACTCTGAGGCTTCAACTCCCCCCCCCCCCCCCCCCTTTTCGGCCGGGGGTGGGGGGGAGGATTGGGGGCCAATTTCAATTCATAAAATCATATCACCGTAATGAGGCTATCTGACAAGTTTCGGGAAAATCTGTCCTAGACTTTTCAAGAAGATACTGACAATGAGAAAATCCCTCTCCTCCCCTCACCCCTTCCCCCGCGATCCGGACACCCCTGAATCCGTCATAATCAAACATGCAATTTCAGTCATTAATGTCTTCATAGCACTAGTTTAGGGACTCTGAGGCTTCAATTTGAAGACTCCTCCCCACTTATGTCCCCGTGCCCTGCATCCCTGGATCTGCCATTAAACGTGAACTCCTGTCATCAATATCTTTAACCCTAAAAGGGCGAGGGGGGGGGGGAGGCGGAATCCGCCCCCCCCCTCGACGTAATCTGTAACGCGAGAAGGCCTCGTCGCGAGGCTTCTTCATTTTCTTTGTTCAAGTCTCGCGCAACTTTTGAGACCAAATTTGCAACGTCCGCGCATACTTTTGCGAAGCCACGCCCATTTTTGTAACGGAATGTCGCCCCAAAACGGGCACAATTTTGTGATTTTGTGTACGTTTCCTATGGAAAATAATGTTCTGTCATGAAAGTCATAAAAACCTGATTATTTTTACAATTAATCACTTTCATTTATCAATTTTGTGCTAATTATGGTAAAAGAGTGGTCAGTGACAATTTCCAATGAAAAAACAAAAAACCCCAAAAGTTAAAAAACAAGGAAATACATAAGAAATTCTGAAAACAATGAAATAAATAAGAATTGAAATGAGTTTTGGAAGTTTTTGTGAGGTACAATTGTTGAATATGCAAAAACAGATTTACAGATCAAAAATTAGACTCTCAATGCTTTTAATTAGGCTAAAATATCATCTTGAGCTTAATTTGCATAATTAATTAATTAAAATTAGAAATTGATTGTTTCACAAAATCTTATGACACAATCTTGTAGAGTATGACGTGGGTCTCACGCATGCGAAATTTCATCGCTATCGCACCACCAATGGTGAATGTTGAAATTGATTGTTTTCAAGTTAGAGATCTAGATGTATTTATTTGGCTCAAAGTTTAATATCACCTTCACTATTCACAATTATGATAGTTTTTGCATACTATATTGCCTTATCAAAGTCTTGAAGGGTGCATAAACTCACACACACAGTTTCCACGCCCATAGCTGCTCATACTGAGGACACTTTTTTTTAAATGCCTCAGCCACGAAGTGTCGCCGGAGGCATTATGTATTTGGGTTATCCGTCCGTCCGCCCATTCGTCCGTAATCAATTTTGTGGAAAACGTAACTTAAAAATGGTTTGAGTTATTGTGTATGAGTTAACAAAGTTGTGCCTATTATATGATCTTGTGGGTGCACATGCATAAGGCCAAAAGCCAAAGGTCAAGGTCAAATGCTCAAATTTCACTATTTCCCCCCATATCTCTGCAATGCCAACAGGTATTTTCTTTATACATTGTACATGTACAATGTATTACCTATAAGGGGTCTCTAGGGAAAGATTGGGCCACAGAGTCATAGGTCAAGTGAAAATACTAAAATTTCACTGTTTTTCTTCATATCTCAGAAATGATTCAAGGTGTCTTCATAAGCACTTAGTACATAGTGCATGTTCTGCTTGACATTGATTCTCTTGGGACTTTTGGGTCATTGGGTCAAAGGTCAAGGTCAAATCCCCAAATCTATACAATGCCTGAAGGTATTTTCTTGAAACTTAGTCTATTAATGTATTGCCAGATAAGGATTCTCCAGGAAAGTTTTGGGCCATAGGGTCAAAGGTCAAGTGAAAATGCTAAAATTTCACTTTTTTTTTCCATATCTCGGAAATGGCTCAACATAATTATTATGAAACTTAGGAAATATGCATGTACTGCCTGACAGTGATTCTCTTGGGAATATCAGGATCATGGGGTCAAAATCAAGGGTCAAAGGTCAGGTTGAAATGCTAAAATGGGCTTGTATCTAATGCTTAGATTACACTTTTTACTCATACTGTGGAGATCACTCACTGCATACACTTAATAAAAGGGCCAAAGGTCAAGCAAATATCCTCAAATCCCCACATACCTGAAAAGCAATTATTGTCATCCATCCAAAGAAAACCCACAATATTGCATTTCAAGGAAAGTACACATTCAACACATTTGTGACAAACATTTTAATTTTTGCCAATTATGTGAAATTTTTCTCATATTGTCAAGATGTACTGGTACTATAGACCTATTGGGAGAACTATGAATTATGACAGAGGCATGCCAGTCACCATAGCAACATTTCTCGTTAGAAATAGACTGAGTTTAATAATGGAAACCCAAACCCAAAGAGAAATGTGGATTGAGTGAAAGTAGCAACATTATAGTAGAACACATCAGTGAAAGTTTGAGGAAAATCAGACAATCGATGCAAAAAATTAATTTTTGAAGTTTGGGTGTTGTATAGGACTGGATAAGGAGACTAGTAGAGTTCATGACATCAAGTGTGGAAAATATAAAGAAAAATATAAAGAATTCCACAAAAAGTCATTTTTCATGAAAATTACACATTCCATCAACTTGATACTGACATATGTTAAGGGTAGTAATTATTCCCCCTGCTTTCTAAAAGCAGTTAGTCAAGTGCTCTTTCATTACGCTAGAAAAGTGAAAGCATGTTGAATTTTCTTTACATTGTTGTCCATACATGTCATAAAACTCAAGTAGTCTCCTTATCCAGTTGTTCCAACACCAAAACTTTTAAAATTCATAACTTTTGCATCAATTGTCCAATTTTCTTCAAACTTTCACTGATGTGCTCATCTAATGTTACTGCTTTCACTCAATCAACATTTCTCTTTGGGTCTTGGTTTCCTTTAAACTTGTAAGTTCTTAATGTATTCAGATACTCTTGGATCAACACAACATAATTGTGCATGTTTCTAATCAGTACAAAATTTGTTCCTGCATGGGATGTATGTTCCTTGGATCAAAAGAAAATGACTCATCTAAAGAGACAAACTGTCTCTATTATGCAAATACATGTAATTTGCATACTGCATTTATCAATACCTATCAGGAATAATGAAATAAATGTCCTGTTTTGAACTTAATATCCAAACAAGGCAAGTGCCAAAATGTCTCGACCATTCACGTAGAAGAAATTAATGTTTTTCTAACTCCTGAAGTTCATTGACCCTGCATATGACCTTTGACCTTGTGGTGACCTTCAACTCCCCAAGGGACTTTTACCAGCCAAGTTTGGTCACAAACAAACATATGAATCAAAAGCTATGAGCCATAATCGAAACGCACTGTAAAAACTTAACATTGGGCCCTAAAGTTCATTAACCCCGCCTGTGACCTTTGACCTTGAGGTGACCTTCATGTTTGGTAAGATGGGTCTAGATGCCTACATGTGTACCAATTTAGTGATTTTAGACAAAATTGAATAAGTCTCAAATATTTGACTATTCTGCTAGACTATATACCGCATTATATGAGGTAAAAATCCTTATCCACTAGATTGTAGTAGGGTTTCTCTCTTTCTACTTGCATTCAACCAAGGAGATCACAAGACCTATTTCATAATTCAAAAACATCAACAATGTGAGACTCAAAATAAGACAGAATAAAAAAAGTTACTTCTTGGGCACTTTGGATTTTAATAAAAAAAAAATCAATTTTGTTTTGCGACTGATTTGTACAGAAATACACCATCACCACATGACAATATGCTTTGTGAGGTTGCAAGGCTTATAAGCAACAATGATAATATCAACCTCTTGGCTACAATCAATTTATGTTATCATTACATTTTCCTTCAGCATGCTATGAATTTGGTCTCCATTTCTAGCTCATTCCTAGTTTGACGGGAGTAATTTTAAATCCCACGTGTTGGATTTTCCTACCAACACATCTGTCTTGTGAATACATGAATAAATCTAAATAATGCAGACTAATTCATGAATTTTCTTGTTTGAATCATTCCTTAAATAATAAATACACAAATACATGATGAAACATTCCATTTACATATTACCTACGTATGGTTGCACAAACTGCATTATAATACATATCATATCCTATGTACAAACAGTGACATTAACAACACACAGATAGAACTCAATCATACCAAAGCCTTCTGACCAAACAGGATATCACCGTTTTTCTTATTCTGTTCAGTGACATATCGAGGTGAACCCAACTGCAATATTGCTGTCAGGGTGTCATGAGCGATATAATGCCTCTATTAGTTGTTTTTCCCCCTAACATACTAATACACGTCATGCACTAATGAGCCATTCTAACCACCATTACCTTATTTGATAACACCTTAACGGGATGGTATAGTTGTGGTTGAAACAAGGATTCAGGTTTTAACATTTTGCGAAAAAAGAGGGTCCCACCTTTGATTGGGACCACTGTTTTCCTTTGTTTTTTGGACATCTCAGCCATTTCAAAAGCAATTTTCATCAAATAAACTTTTAATTCCGCTTAGAGTTGTATGGTCTTAGATATTTCCTGTAAGCGGTTTCTAATTACTTTGCAAAAAGTTAAAATCTGAATCCCCATCTCAACCAAACCTAAACCATCCCTTCAACATTTGCAAATAGCTCTACAGATGTGTTTGTATTAAAAATGCACATTTCCATGACACTGCCAACTTCCAGGAAATAAGTTCGCAGAATGCAATAAAAGCAATACGCTGATCTCAATTTTTAGGACAGTAAGACTTGTAATACATAGAATTGCAGCAAATCACTGCTCACAAAATGCATCACATTTTGTTTTACATTTCTATATGTGAAATAATGAGCAGAAGGGCCAAGTGTTGATTCACAAATAATTTGCATACCAGTGAAACTAAAAATTATACATATGACAAAGGGACAAATGTAAATTACACTCTTTGAAAAGCCCTTTGAAGATATACATGTATGTGACACTCTAATGTAACTGGATAGACCTTTTTTAATCCTCCATTGTTTGGTTGAAAAAGATATATCAGTGAAATATCTCTGAGTGGATTTCATTTCACATGCACTCTGACAATACAACACATTTTTATACTCAAGCCCCCGTAACATTTACTGTAGTTTTCATATAAGGAGCACAGTACTTGAGTATCATATAAATCCTTAGAATTGTTGCAATGTGGTTGCAAAGAAAGAAGGAAAAACAAATCTATACAAGTCATACAAGATATGACTTCAAAAACAAATGTGAATGATAAGTAAACCTTGTAATAATTACAACATATTTATGAAATGTGTAAAGTCATCTTTTTATCTGAAGGAGAGGCAATGTCATATGTATGGTAAATAAAGTGCATGGGCAAATATTTATTTCACTGTCATTACAGCATCAAAGTATTAAACTAACTATGGAAACAGTGTCTAAACAATGCACATGGACATCTAAGTACAAATGATAAAAATAAAAATTTATGTGATTGTGCATAACCCTTAAAAAAACAAGAACAAAACACAAAAAAAAACCTGGAGGCAATGCATATATGTCTTCACGAGAAAAATACTATGCCAATCTGACCAGGCAGAAACCAATTACAGTAATTCAGTTTTAACTATCTGCACAGCATTTGATGTATTTGGAATAAAAAAAAAATGGAGGATTTTATTCCTGTTTGTCTTCAGATTCTGCAGTATCTTCTCTTTCCCACTCACATGTAGGCTCTGCATCACAGAAGCAATATAGCAAACTTTAATACAGTAACAATCAAAATGAAAAATAAAGAGTACATCCGATATTGAAACATAAAGTACACAGTGAATTCCTGTGGAAGACAAGTCATAACTGAGTAAAGTAAAGTTGAAGGCAAGTGTGACCTTGAGTGTATCACAACCTAAATGTTACAAACAAACATAAAATCAATAGCTTTTGTGATAATCAACATATGAAGCACATACACTACAGGTATAAAGTGCAATATGTACAACTAAACACAGCTTATCTAGGGAACGTTTTTAATATGTTATTGTGTTTACATAATGGTTTGAAAGCATTTGCTCGCTTCACCACCACTTGTAGATACAATCACCATTATACAGCAAACAAACACACACACACACACACACACACACACAACTAAACAGACATCTACATAAGCCACAGTGGCGGATCCAGAGGGGGGCGCAACCGGTGCACCCCCTTTATTTTTTGTTAAAAACAATAGAAATAAAAAGAAAAACATGAAATGAAACCCAGAAGTGGCACCAGAAATATTAGTATTGCCCCCCCCCCCCCTTTACAGAATTCCTGGATCTGCCCCTGAACCATGTGTCCATATGAAGGAGTCTTTCTGACATGCCTTCTAGCTTGATAGAGGGTCATTTGCTGCAAGTGCTATTCTCAAACATGGCCT
Organism: Diadema setosum; assembly: GCF_964275005.1. Classification (NCBI taxonomy): domain Eukaryota; kingdom Metazoa; phylum Echinodermata; class Echinoidea; order Diadematoida; family Diadematidae; genus Diadema; species Diadema setosum. Next base: position 16,308,275 of record NC_092691.1, read on the forward strand.
CAATCTCAGTATCCATTACCATTGATAATAACATTTTCACTCACACTTCAAACTTTCATGCAGAACAGGTAAACAGTTTTGGTACTGGCAAAGTCATTGCACAGTCAGTGCTATACATAGCTGCATTAGAGTAGAACAATATCCTGAATATTAACTTTGTCACATGGAAGAGCATTGTTTTAATAATGTTTTCTGACAACATGAGAGTGGTGAAGCTCTTCATTAATGGAATAAGAATATTCCAAAATGCACTAAAAATGCATGTCTTGGATATAGACTAGTTGACAAGCACTATTGATAGGCGTTGATATGGGTCAATAGGTGCACAGGTTGGATATTTTTGTATGGATCTTTGTGTGTACCAACTGTAGTATACATATGTGCATGATGGCTTGGCCAGATGTAGCTACGTACATTGCACTCACTCGATTGGCCAAGAGTGGGTTCAGGCATGTGATGCTTTATATGCTACCTTGCATTTTCCTATGCATTTACTAAACATCTTCGAAACTTCTGTAACATGGCACAGGCAAACTCACTATTTGTGACACTGCACCACAAAACAAACAAAAAGTCGCCAGACGTGGATTTTTAGTTAAGGGTAGATTCTGAAAGAGCAGACTCTAAGCTTTAAAATGATGTATAGCTCAATTGAAATGGACTCTCCTAACCTATCTAAATATTGGAAAGAAAGCACACACTCTGGAAAAGTGCGAACTGAGAAAAGAGGCTCTGAAGTACAGGGTCTATCTGTCTATTCAAGCGGTTAATCTTTACCAAACCGTGCTAGCTGTGCGATGAATGGGACAAAAAAAAACAAAAAAAAAAAAACAGGACGTAAACCACTTGGGCAACAACAATGAAGGGATTGTCAGATTAAGTTGAAATTAAGCATGTTCCATTAACACATTCTGTCCATGATTAATGCTAACTTTCAAAGCAGTAGCATTATCCCTTCAAAAGTTATCAGACTTGAAAGTGAAGAGTGTGCAAAGGATTATCAAGAAAAGAAAAGGGGTCTCTAAGACATATCTGATCTCACTACTCTACAAAAAGAGTGGTAGAAAAACTGCTGAAAATGCACTTTCCCATTCATTTTATGATCCCAAGCTTAAAAATAATGTAGAAGAAAGGCAATTCTTTTAGAAAACATGAAAAACTCAATATTGACTTAGTTGACCCATTTCACTTTTTTTGAGTCCTCACATAAAATCAAGGGATGCAACTTTTTGTTTGTTTTGTGATGCACGGTCACATTTGATACTCGATCAAATGTGTAAAGCCTAGATGCTGACAGCTATACATATGTACGGAAGTACAATGTATATGTTGCTCACAAGCCATGCGTGCTATCAGTTTATTACTGTATATTGGACATTGGATATATATTGGACATAGCTGCACATGTATATGGAAGCACAAAACCTGAAAGGATGTTGAAAACCCCACTGGATTTTGTTAGACATGACACATAATATGATTTTTCCTTGGTATTGAGGCAAGATGCAATGTATGCAGTATGCATCCTGCATTCATGTTCATGCTTGCAAGGTCTTGATAATTTCATAGCAGCTGCAATAAGCGGACACAAAGACACAAGGAAAACATGTACACATGAAAAGAACAATAATGGCATTCATTTGAGAATAAACTCTGTATTAGGGTGCTGGGTATAAAATCAATTATTTCTGTAACTTAAGGAGGAAAGTGACAAATAATGAGGAGCATATTTGAGGTAACTCTCAGGTGCTCTTCCATGTCACAAAGTAAATTCTTAGGGTACTGATGCACTTGAAAGCCTTTCACCTTTAAGGCTGGGTGTTACTGACAGCTATGCAAGTCAATCAGCATTGTAATTTATCAGGTCAAATGTAAAATCTAATATAACTTACTTATAACAATCTTTTTGCAACACCATTTCAGTGCAATGTAATGCTGAAGCTGTGAGTGAGTGTGTGTGCAGGGAGGTGTGTGTGTGTGTGTGTGTGTGTGTGTGTGTGTGTGTGTGTTTGTCGGCATGAAGCAATCTGGCAGTCAACACTAGAGGTGGGAAGATATTTGATTTTATGCAAATTCAATGACAGTTGACACAACTTCTTTGTGCAAGTATCATTAAATTAAAGCAACGCTTCAGACTTTTAACTTTTTGGCACAGTTAAACTAACACACACATTGATTAATCATGAAAGAAACTGATATGGTAAAAGTATTACTCTGGCTATATATGGTGACAAAAAAGGAACAAGTGACAAAAAAGGAGCAAGTATGAACTGTGTACTAGATAATATTCTGAGTGCACTTTTCATATACTGTATGTGATCGTGCATTACAAAACCAACAAAAAAGTTGCACAATCTGATTTTATGTGAGGACTCAAAAAAGGTCTGAGGGGTCAACCTAGTTAAACTTTAGCTTTTTACATTTTCTGAAAGAGCAATTCTTCTAAATAATCCTAAAGTTTGGGATCATAAAATGAATGGAAAGTTGTGTGTTGTTTTTTTTTTTTTTTTTTTTTTTTTTTTTGCAGTTTGTTTACAGCAGTTGTTTTGTAGAATTGTGTGGTTAGGTAAGTCTTTTGGGCATTTTATCATAATTTCTCAAAAATCAAACAAACAAACAAACCCACAACCTTTACACACTCTTTACTTTCATCTCAATAATTTTTTAAAAGATGATGTCACTGCTTTGAAAGTTAGCTTTAGTCATGCATTGAATGTGCTTCTTCAGTGTGAGAAATTTCAGCTTAATCCAACAATCCCTTCATTGTGGTTGCTTCGAAGTTTTATACGCTGTCTTCTGTCCCATTCATTGCACAGAGCACAACTTGGTGAGTTGAAGTACTTGAATTGACCATAAGCTTCAAAGCCTTTTTTCCTCAGTAAACATTTTTCTTGAATGTTTACACTTTCCCATTACTTAGATAGGTTTAATCGGAAAGCCCATTTGCACTGAGTTATATATAATTATAAAGCTCAGAGCCTGCTCTTTCAAAATGTATGTCTGGTGATTTTTTTGTTTGTGTGTGTGTGTTGGTTTCGTGATGCAGGGTCACGTATGCACTCCACTAAAACTATGAAACCACAATTGCCATTTATCATAGGCTGCAATGGACAATCAGACAAAAAATGCCATAAATCTTGCTAGATATAACATATAAAGTTACTATTACTTATATGCATGGATAAATGTGCTATGAGGGCTTCACTTTTATTTTGTACAGCAATTCATTGGAGCTATAAGAATGCTTAAATTGTGGTCATGTGGCATATCATACCATCATAATACACCAGTTAACTGTATGACATACCTCATGATACTTTGAAATGGTGCATCACTTGTTCAATGTGCATCAGATTTTCATATACTGTACCATGATGCACCTCTGCGTCATACATACAACAGACATTCACCTACCATGACAGTATCCTTAATCAATTTTGTGGAATACCATTTTTTATTTTTACAAACTATTCCTGTCCTAGTGATGGATCAACCACCAGCAAAATTTACCCAGAGAATAAGAAACTAGACATGCTGCATGCCACTCACGAGCATATCTCCCAGGGGTCATTATCTCTGTCATACAACTGACTTGTGCATAATGTCCATATGATGTCCTTACAGACATGAAACTAAGATTAAAAAAGCAAAAACAATACTGATGATTAATAATACATGGATTATTTGGACTCATATTTGATTTATATGTTTTTCTTGTTAATTGTAAAGTGCTTAAAAACTTGTTTATTCAGAGGCGCTATATATATATCGTCATATCATTATCATTATCATCAATAAAGTCCACTTCAATCCCATACACATGCATTACATCAGCCAACAATCTGTCTTCATGTCCATCAATAAATGCATTCAATCTACATGTTGTGTGTCATTCCAATGGAAACACTAAATTTGCTTTGTAGCAGCCTAGCATAACAGACTTCAATCCCTGGTTGTGAAATCTGGTGATGTTTCACGGCCAAAACAGCAGAACAAGTAATATTTACAATTCATGTCATCAGAACAAGTAATATTTACAAATTATGTCATAATCCTGGCCAAATTCCAAGGTCCCAGATAACCTGTACTACTAAAATGCAGCACAAAGTACACTCGGTAATGTTGGTTTGAACTCACTAATACCTTGTGGCATCATAGAGCTATGAAGTGTCATGTATGCATGCAACTTAACTACACAATGTTTTAAGTAAATTTGGCAGAACACAGCATATCTTAAGAATATTAATCTGTAATATCTTAGTAATAATGCCCTTTGCACCTTTGGTGCACAGATGCAAAAGGAAAGGAGTATACTATCAAAACAAAAATTTTCAACTCTAAAAATAGCTAATGTGTCTTATCTGATCCATAATCAGCACATGAGGTTCTGTCAGTGGCATTGGCCAGTAAAGAATTGTCATTGATAATCACTGGAATATGGGTAACATTGCCTTCTGTATGTGTGGATGCTTTGAGGCAAGTAAAAACCAGCTTACTAATACTTGCATATGCTGTGGGAGTTAATCTTTATGAATACTTCACAAGTATGTCCTCTGTGAGGCTGCAAGCAAATTGTGCGGACAAATCAATAAGCAGACCAGTTTTAAGTGATGCCCAACTGAAATTGGCAGTAGTGCCTGACAACTTACATTTACAAGAAAGCAAATGAAAATAACATCACATACAAAAGCTTGTATTCTCAATGTAAACACAGTTGTCATGTCTTCAAACCCATCTGATTTGAAATATGCAGTGGAAGGAGCCATTATAGAGTTTACATCAAATAATGCAATTCAAAATTTCCCCTCATACAAAATATCACTTCCCACATACGTATCAATGTAACTTTCATCTTTTCACCATCTCTTCCTTTCCAGTGGATAGTATGCCCCACTAAAGACACAAGCTTGTAGGTCTACCCAGTGCCTATGAATAGTTGCCATTATCAAGAACATGCTCACATTGCCCACTTTCGGTAATACTTCAAACTAGTGGACAGAATTTCAGTAAATTAGTCACCATCTCATACACAAACAACCATTATTTACAATTTCCGATAATCACTACAAAGGTTGTTCTACTGTGCACTACTAACTGAATTATTAACCTAATTAGGGCATCAAGACAGTACACTACAATATGCGACTCTATCCTTAAACTAAGAATGAAGCACTTTTCGACAGGGGTGCATTGCCACCAGTCATAAGAGACAGTATACAATATACCTGGGTAACTGTCTTCATAGTTTGCACTGTTTTAATGCAAATATCTGAGAGTAAATAGTTGTCGCACATTACATGTCTTTATACTGAAAAACCCACTCCTATAACAAGTGGGTGAGGTGTGCTCCCATGGGAAGCTCGGTCCATTATTCAAAAAAACCTTCTTACCACAGCCGACAGGAAGATGCATTGACTGTGTAGTGGAATATATGCATATGAAAGTATCAATTTGCTTGTGAGATTCTGTAAATAATGCTGAATTTCATCACACTGTAATACTATGAGAGAATGACTTTTTAAAAGGGAGTGTCAAATTATCTCATCTTGAGGCTCTAATACTGGAGTATGGTTTCATTCTTTGATTTGAGAGTGAATAGCTGTCATAGCAATTGTATATCCATAGAGGTCTGTGAAGACACATCAACAGAATAGACAGGTCATCCTATATTTATCATAAAATTTCCATGGATAAAATTTGATAAGCATTTCAGAAGAAAGCTATGAAGTATTTATACTTCATTTCATCTTGAGTAAGTACAACATATATGTGACTGCATAGACATCTTGTACAAAATGATTACTGCACTTCCAATATGTTACCAACCCAGTTGCAACTGATTTTGAAAGAAACCACCAAAATAGACCCTATTAAAAACAAAACAACAACTGAAAATACAGAATAAAACAAAACAAAATGTAAACAAGTACACAGAAAAAGGGGGATTTTACCTAAATAGTGCTTCTAGATCATTTGGTGTGGAGGCCCAAATGAGTGGTTGTGAGTAAGGTACAGTATCAAGTCCGACACCTCCTAATGTTGACTTATAGTCACTAGGTATAAAACCAGTTGGTTTAATTCCCAGATCATCTGACACCAATACAGCTAAATCCACTTGGTCTACCTGGTATTGTCGATTTGGTCTAATGGCCATTTGGTCTAATCTGCATTTGGTCTTAAACCCAATTTGGCTAACCGTCATTGCGCCTAATGACCGAATGGTCTACTGGCCAGTTGCCACCTCATTTCCGCTCCCCCCCCCCCCCCACATTTTGTGTGATACCATCTGATCTATTACCAGTCTCTCCAACTCTCAGTTTAGTCTCTTTTTTTTTACTTGGTCTATGGGCAGTTAATTTATTTAATGTAAATTTCACAAGGTTTCATATTCAATTGATCCATTTCCATTTTGTACAATTCCATTAGATCTTGTTTCCATCTGGTGTATAAGTTAATTTGTCGCATTATCATTTTGTCTAAATTTCTCAAACACTGTTTCGGCTAATTACAATTTAATCTGATTTTCATTTGGTCTAATTACCGATGGGACTACCCGCTTCATCTACGAGTTACAAGTTCTAGGCAGATTTAAAATCTGAGCAAGCGTGACTCATTAGTTTTGCAACACAGGCCCACTTTATTGCATAATACACAGGAATACATAGATAGGGTCTAACCACTTGGTGCCCATACTTTTTTTTTTTTTTAAATCCTGGAAGTGGCACCAAAAAAAAAAAAAAAAAGTATGAATGAAAGGCAGTATTAGCAGTTTAATTAAATTTTATGCAGATAGCACCACCTCAATGCAGTCAATCAAGTCTTTACCACTACATCTGCAATAGCTTCAAGTGAAGTACAGTTGTAGCATAGATGTATGTGTGCACTGCACAGCACACTGGCTTAAACTTGACCAACAATCATGTACAAAAAGTAAACTGCATGCATCATGTTGGCCTATATTGCTAAATAGAAATGTCTTGAGAACAGTTTTGAACTTTAAAACTGTGAAAGTTTCCTTATATAACATGGAACAGTGTTCCACAGTGTGGGTGCAGCATGTTTCTTTGTTCAGTTATAATGAAATTTCTTTATAACCAAAGAAAATTACTGGTCCCAAGGACTTTTTTAAGCTTTGGTCAAAACAACATTTCATAAGCTTTGGTCAAAAAACTGAGGAAGTAGTTAAATCTGCAAGATCTTTCCTTGATCTTCTGCCATTAATATGCCGTTACCATGACAACGTACTTTCGGGTACTGTCGAAAAATGCGTCTTGCACATCTACAACCAAAGGCACACATCTGTATCAAGTTTCATGGAAATTGGGCAAAAACTGACGAAGTAGTTTGCAACACAAAATTTTCCATCATTTTGGCTCATAATATGTGAGCTGTTACCATGGCAACATACTTTTTGTCGCTGTCAAGAAATGTGTCATGCTGACCTATATCCTAAGACAAACATTCAATATGAATTCCACGAGAATTGGAAGAACACTGATGAAGCAGTTTTGCCATGAAGCATTTTGCCCTATATTTTACCAATAACATGCCGTTACCATGGCAACGCACTTTTTGCCACTGCGGAAATATGTGTCAAGCACATTAACATATTCAGATGAACATCTGTACCTAATTTCATAAAAATTGATCAAAACCTGTGGGAGGAGTTCGCGATGCAAGATTTGTACCCATTTTTGCCCATAATATGCCGTTACCATGGCAACGTACTTTTGGGTACTGTCAAAAAATACGTCTTGCACATCTACAACCCAAGGCACACATCTGTGCCACGTTTTATGGGATTCGGTTGAAAACTGAGGAAGTAGTTCGCGACGCAAGATTTGCAACGGACCGACCGCCCGACCGTCCGCTGATTCCTATATACCCCCTTCAAACTTCGTTTGGCGGGGGTATAAAAAGGCCATTAGACCAACTGGCCAGCAGACTAACTGAAGTAGCCCAACTTGTGATGAAATGAAACTTTGCCAAAATGGTGATCAGACTATGTGATAAACTGCCTAGTATGAAGACAGAAGCCAAAATGAATGGAGTCTACTGTATCTCACAAAATGGTAATTTAAATTACCAGTAGACAAAATGAATACAAGGGAATAATACATGAGACAAACAGGTGATTGAATGATCTGGTAGATACACTAAGTGGTAATAGACCAGTTGGATATTAGACAAAATGGGCATAAGTGGTAATAAGATGAAATGGCAATTAGACCAAATGGTTACTGTCCAAAGATGAATTGGCTGTAGATGAAATAGGATTAGACCATGTGAGATCACGCCAAAACTTGGGCATTTGACAAAGTAGGGTTGGACCAAGTGGCGATTTACCCTCTCGATAGCTTTCCCAGTTTCTACAGACTCTTATCTGAATATAATAATTTCATGTAAACTTTCTGTTCAGAGTATCTTTCAGCTTGGCAGTGAACAAGAAAAGACTGATGAATTCAAGTCATTTCAATATTCTTTAACAACTTGCTTTCTTCCAGATGTTCAAGGGGAAATGGGCCACGCATGTTCATCAGGCACATCCTACAACGAGAGTCAAGACTTAAGCATTTTGATATCTCCATCACGAGTTGTCATTATGTATTACTGAACTTGTTTTAAATCATAACCCTTAAACCCTGGTCACACTAATTCAGAATCAGCATGAATCAAGCAGAACCAGCTGGAATTAAGGATTTTCAAAATTCGCACCACATTCAGGAGAAAAATTCAAATTCTAACAGCTTGGTAGGAATGCTGTTCGAATACTTGGAATGCACCTCGAACCCATCTCAAATCATTCTTGCACATTCTGAATGAATTGGCTCTCGAATGCTGCTTGAATGTAGTTGGAACGCTGTAGGAATATTCAGAATGCTGTGAGAATGCAGTCAGAATTTTTAGAAAGCACTTCGATTGCTGCATGAGCGCAGTTCGATTGCTGCCCGAAGTCTGATGGTCAGAAAGCGCCTCAAATGCAGCACAAACTCATTTCAAATGCGGTCACAAGAACGGGCCCGAATGTTTGGAATGCATTCAGAATGTCGTCAGGATTTTTAGAATGCACTTCAAATATGCAGGAATGCAGGAAGAATTTTCATTCCACTGGCATTCCGGCTCATTCCGCCTCTAGTATGACGGGGGTCACAAGAATGGGCCTGAATGTTTTGAACGCATTCAGAATGTTGTCAGAATTTTTAGTATGCACTTTGAATATGCAGGAATGCAGGAAGAATTTTCATTCCACTGGCATTCCGGCTCATTCCGCCTCTAGTGTGACGGGCGTATCAACAAAGGCTTTGCAAGTAATGCTACATCTTGTAAGTTGATGCTTGCTTGTATAAACACACACAGTTCTCAATACCTATGAATAATGCTTAAAGACTGTAAACACACTCCAAACAAAGAAGAGAAAAACAGAAGACTTTCATTTTGGTATACACATGGTTGCTGTGTTTGTCATTAAATCAAAGGACATGTTCACCTTAATATACATGTGGATTGAGAGAATGCAGCAATATCAGTAGAACTCATCACTGAAAGTTTGAGGGAAATTGAACAATTCGTCTAAAAGTAATTAATTTTTGAAGTTTCAGTGCTGCCATCGCTGTATGAGCTACAGCTTGTGATGCCACATGCATAAAATACAAAGAAAATATTACAAATTCAACATATTTTCACTTTTCTCTCATGATAAAAGAGCACTTGACTTGCCTCTTTCACAAGGGGGAATAATATTACCCTTTAAACTTACATCAGTAATGAGTTGAAGGAATATGTAATTTTTTTCAAAAAATGAAATTTTGTGAAATTCTAATATTTTCCTCATATCGTGACTGCGCATAAACATTAGAGATTCATAACTTCTAACGGTTAGTCCGATTTTCCTCAAACTTTCACTGGCAGCACTGAAACTTCAAAATTAATTACTTTTAGACGAATTGTTCAATTTCCCTCAAACTTTCACTGATGTGTTCTACTGATACTGCTGCATTCACTCAATCCACATGTATATGAAGGTGAAGTTGTCATTCAAACATTCTAGATGCATAAGGCATTATGTGATACAGTAACAATGTATGTCAAAATTATATACAACAGGATTGCGGTTTCTTGACCCATTTCCCATAACTAAATAACAAACCAAGAAACATGGCAAACAAGCATGGAGAGAGACAGAAAAGAGATGAAAGCAACATACATGAGAAAAGAGTAATGAGTTTAAGGTAGATGGTGAAGAATATATTTTATACAAAAGCAAGACAAAATGACATAATGAAATGGAAAAAGAAAATTAGAAATCCCCATGACACAGAGCACTCCGTCAATCATGAGTCACTGTTTACTATAGCATAGAGTGACTTGAGTTTGTCTTCCAGCTCTACAAACTTTGGCCTTTTCTCTGGGTTGAGGTTCCAGCACAGTTGCATCAACCTATGAACATCCTTGCAGTTTTCACCAGGGGTGGCCATTGTGTTTCCATCATAGAGAAAAGCCATGACATCATCAGCGGGCTGCAATATTACAGACAGATTCCACCAAACGAATAACATGTTAGCTCCTTGAAGGGTGACAAGCTATTCATAGGAATTCAAAGTTTATTCAAAGTTTTGAAATGGCTGAGGAATCCAAAAACAAAGTAAAACAAAGTGGTCCTAATAAAAGGTGGGTCCCACGTTTTATTTGGACCTCCTTGGTTTTGGATATACTCTTTCATATTTCATAAGAGGTTTCTCATTATCTCACAAAAAAGTTGGAAACCTGAAGCTCTATCTTAATATTACAACACAAAAGAATCATGTGATAGCACCTCAAAAAGTGATTACCTGATTTTTATTTGAGTATTTGATCTATCTTTACCCCCGCCAAGGGAGGAGGTTATGTTTTCATTACCGTTTGTTTGTTTGTCCATGTGCAAAATAACTCAAAAAGTAGTCAACGGATTTGGATGAAACTTACAGGAAAGGTTGAGAATGACACAAGTAACAAATGAATAAATTTTGGTAGTAATCCGATAATTTTTTGGAATTTATGAAAAATTTTTGATATTTTGACAGGTAGGGTCAATGAACTTGGGATTTCAAGCTGCGCATTTTTGAGGCTTTCAAATGCGCACTAAAGTGCGTGCTCTAGTTTCTGCTAGTGGGAGGCGCGCCGCGCAGCTGAGGGTTTATGACGTAACAAAGGCTTCTATATTGGGAAATTGGGCAATTTTTCGGCATGTAAACCTTTGGGTGGAAATCACTGCTCTCGCCCACGGAGCTTTTCCCCAGTGGTGGAGAGGAGAAAAATCTCTTTGGGAAGAGCAAGATCATCGGTGGAAAGTAGCTGCTTGGCGGAGGTCTGCGCTCTCAGAGTGCATTTCTAGTTCCAATCTATCAATCTACATGTCTGTCTACCTCCCTTGCTAGCTACACATCATTCTATATATACCTTGACTAAAATATTTAGTTACTGCTGTCAGGTTGTCTTAAAATACCATAAAATATAGTAAAGCAAACAAGCACATCTTCTGAATTACTTGGTTACTGACTGAATCATACACATGTATGTAACATCAGAATTACAAGGGAGTGGTTACTTACTACTCTGGGGTAAGGTACTCTGCCAAATGAAAAGAGTTCCCACAGCAGGATTCCAAAGCTCCATACATCTGATTTTGTAGTGAATTTCTGAAAGAAACAAGATATAATGAGCCATTCTAAAAAGTATACCGGCAATTCATCGGGTGAGAATGATAAGGCCGTTTAAGGTGCCTCGCACACTATGGCTTTATATGGCATCTTAATGCTCTTGGCATTCTCAACCAACGAATTTCAAATTTAAGAGCTCATATACATACTGACATTGTATGTAGTTAATGGCAATCATGTCATTCAAGTAAAACAAAACAAAAAATAACGGTGCTAGTGTACTTTCGCACCTGTTGGCCAAATGATCTCCAATCATGCACAAACTCGCTCTAAATATCCAACAGCCTCAAATTTTTGTATCTGAGTGAGATTCAAGTCCAGTAGAAAAGGAATTTTCACCGTTTTGACACTTTTTACACTTGTCGAAATATGTCGATCACAGCTAGTTTGCTCTGCGATAACTGCGTTGCACAGGAGCAGAGAGCGCAGCACAGTTTACAAAACACGCTCACGGCAGTGAGCCGAGTGCCGTGAGCCGAGCGCCACGATTAATCTGAATGTAAATATCGGAGCATGACAGTTCTTCTATGGCATCTTTAAGAAGATCATACTCTTTTTTTTTTGGTCTTTCTCTCAGCTTGCACCAAGTCGCAGTAGCGATTGATTGAGGATTAAGGTTGTTCGTGTTGTGTGTGTCTGTGTGTGCGCACACACATGTGCGTATGTGTGAGGGTGTGTGGTTGTGGTTGTTTCTTTTCCCTTTTTTTACATACAGAATTCTCTGTTTTCATTTGTAATATTGACAATGTGGAATTTATGTTATAATGAAATTTGTGTAATCTTATCATGAATTAATTTATACTGTTGTATGGAAAAGGAAGAAAAATAAGGGATTGACAAAAACAAAAAATTGTGTATGTGCATGAAAGAAGATTGTAAAATATGTGGTTATGAGACAAGGGTGAAAGAATATAAAGCCTTTACAAATAAGGCTAGGAAAAGGGGGAAAAGGAAATGAAAAAGAAAATAAAATGAGACATGAAACTCGTCACTGTAAAAGACGAGTTAGGTGATACGCTGGGAGTCATTAGATATCAGTCACCTGTGATCGACATCGAAAACAATCAATATATAGCGACTTTAAGTTATATTGCTGCAATAATATGTTAGTAAAGTCGATTTTTTTTACCTTTCTAATTCAGATCAAATTGTTTATGACAATGGCAAACAACATAGACAGTCCCGTACGTGTTGTCTGTAGAATGTGCAAGTAGGCCTAAGTAGATTAACATGCAGGTTTTCTTAGTAAGGTGTATCTGTACCATGTCGTCCTTGACACAAACAAATTGAAACACGACAATAAAGTGTTTCAAAGATTATCTTGACTTTAATATTGGTCTTTTCAAATATGAACTTTGAACCTGATTTGCATAACCACAAGGCAAGTGCCATAATGTGTCTCGCCCATTCACGTACAAGAAATTGTACGCGAATGGGATATATCTGATTAAAAAAAAGAGATATAACAGATACGAGAGACCCGCGGGTCTAGCGCTCACCTGAGTATCGCAAGTTCACCTTTCACGCAGTCACTAATCTTAATTATTCACAGCTCTACTAAAATTTGACCAGGTATTCTCAAGTAGAAGATGAAAATGTACAATAAGGGCCCAAATTTTTTAAGATTGGGGCCCTCTGGGTGGGGCATGGTGCCAAACTTTGATAAATTGAGATCCTGACCCCCTAGGGATGCTACCTGACAAGTTTGACCAAAATCCATCATGAGGTTTTCAGAAGAAGATGAAAATGTACAATTCAGGCCCCCATTTGGACCTCCCCCCCCCCCCACCCCCAAGAGGGGCACCCCTGGATCTGCTGTGAACAAACTTGAAACTACAGTCATTAATGTACTCACTCATAGTATTATCTTAGCTCTATAACTTCTGATTCGAGAAAAGATTTTTACAGATTCCATAATTTTGGGGGGTTTGGGCCCCCCTGGGAGCCCCCTGGGTGGGGCATGGTGCCCATTGTAACAAATTGAGTTCCTAACCCCCAGAGGATGCTACCTGTCAAGTTTGATGAAAATTGGTCTTGGGGTTTTCAAGAAGAAGATGAAAATGTAAAAAGTTAACACACGACGGACGACGGACGACGGCCGAAGGACGATCGCAATAGCTCACTTGAGCCTTTGGCTCAGGTGAGCTAAAAAAGAGATATAAAAGAGTAAAAATTTATGGCAAAAAAGAAAAGTGCCATAAAAACTTAACATTGGGCTCTAAAAGTTTGTTGACCCATGCTTGTGACCATTGACCTTGTAGTGACCATCCACTCCCCAAGGGACATCTACCATCCAAGTTTAGTCACAAATGGAGTTATGATCAAAAGTTATGACCCATGATAGAAACGCGCCATAAAAACTTAACATTGGGCTCTAAAGTTCGTTGTCCCCTGCCTGTGACCTTTGACCTTGTGGTGATCATCCACTCCCAAAGGGACATCTACCATCCAAGTTTGGTAACAAACGGACCTATGGATCAAAAGTTACGACCCATAATAGAAACACGTCATAACAATTTAACATTGGGCTCTAAAAGTTCGTTGACCCATGCTTGTGACCTTTGACCTTGTGGTGACCATCCACTCCCCAAGGGACATCTACCATCCAAGTTTGGTCACAAATGGAGTTATGGATCAAAAGTTATGACCCATAATAGAAACACGCCATAAAAAATTAACACTGGCTCTAAAAGTTTGTTGACCCCTGCCGGTGAGCTTTGACCTTGTGGTGACCATCCACTCCCCAAGGGACATCTACCATCCAAGTTTGGTCACAAATGGAGTTATGGATCAAAAGTTATGGGCTCTAAAAGTTCGTTGACCCCTGCCTATGACCTTTGACCTTGTGGTGACAATCCACTCCCCAAGGGACATCTACCATCCAAGTATGGTCACAAATGGAGTTATGGATCAAAAGTTATGACCCATAATAGAAATGCGCCATAAAAAATTAACATTGGGCTCTAAAAGTTTGTTGACCCCTGCCTGTGAGCTTTGACCTTGTGGTGACCATCCACTCCCCAAGGGACATCTACCATCCAAGTTTGGTCACAAATGGAGTTATGGATAAAAAGTTATGACCCATAATAGAAACGCACCATAAAAACTTAACATTGGGCCCTATGGATCAAGAGTTATGACCCATAATAGAGACACGCCATAAAAACTTAACATTGGGCCCTATGGATCAAGAGTTATGACCCATAATAGAGACACGCCATAAAAACTTAACATTGGGCCCTAAAGTTCATTGACCCCTGCCTGTGCGCTTTGACCTTGAGGTGACCTTCATATATGGTAAAATGTGAAACTTTGTATGACCCCTCTTCCCTCGAAGTTTGATTGCAATTGAAGCCCAGAGTAAAGAGTTATTGAAGTTTTTGTAGCGTTACGGACAGACGACGGACGGACAGACGCCGCAAGCGATCCCTTAGTCTCCCCGCACCTCTGGTGGGCTCGACAAAAACTGCTCTATCTAATCTTGTCATTATGGGAGAGCTCTTACAGCTACAAGCCTGTAAAATTTTCCAGCAGTAAAGCAATGAAGCGTCCAATACAAAACAAAGTAAAATACAGCGAGTGTGTCTTTACATGACAATGGGATTTATACCTGGACGAAATATGGTGCTATATTGTACCTACTTACTGACCCATTTTAAGGGCTCTGCTGCTTGAGTATCCATGTTCAGCTAAATGAATTGTAATTTGGCTATAACGAAAAATTCCCATGAGCAATAGAAACACTCTAACCTCCGACACAAAGCAAGGGAAATTGCGTGTTTGTGTTCGTGGGGGTGCCTATACTTGATGAAATAGTCAAATAAATGACATCGGAGAAAAATAAACAAAGCTCTTACAGCTACAAGCCTGTGAAATTTTCCAGCAGTAAAAGCAATGAAGTGTCCAATACAGAACAAGGAAAAGTAGAAATTACGCGGTGCGTAATATATGTCCCCGCCGGAAGTAGCATTTTGTAACAAATGTGCAATATAGGTAAAAAATCAAGGTCAAAGGTCAAAGAAGTCAAAGGTCAAAATTCTGTGTAGAAGTGTTGAAGCCCTCACCTAGTGCCATCACATAAAGCAAACGGAATCGAAATCGGGTTAGAAATGGCGAAGGAGTAGCATTTTGTAGCAAAATGTACAATACAGGTCAAAAAATCAAGGTCAAAGGTCAAAAAAGTCAAAGGTCAAAATTCTGTGTAGAAGTGTTGAAGCCCTCACCTAGTGCCATCACATAAAGCAAACGGAATCGAAATCGGGTTAGAAATGGCGAAGGAGTAGCATTTTGTAACAAAATGTACAATATAGGTCAAAAAATCAAGGTCAAAGGTCAAAGAAGTCAAAGGTCAAAATTCTGTGTAGAAGTTTTGAAGCCCTCACCTAGTGCCATCACATAAAGCAAACGGAATCGAAATCGGGTTAGAAATGGCGAAGGAGTTAGCAGTTTGTAGCAAAATGTACAATACAGGTCAAAAATCAAGGTCAAAGGTCAAAGAAGTCAAAGGTCAAAATTCTGTGTAGAAGTTTTGAAGCCCTCACCTAGTGCCATCACATAAAGCAAACGGAATCAAAATCGGGTTAGAAATGGCGAAGGAGTAGCATTTTGTAGCAAAATGTACAATATAGGTCAAAGGTCAAGGTCAAAGGTCACGACTGAAATTCTGTGTAGAATTTTCAAAGCTCCCATGTAGTGCTATCATATAAAGCAAACAGAATCAAAATTGGCTCATAAATGACAGAGAAGTAGCAAATTGAAGATTTTGATCACACTTGGACGCACGGACGCACACACGGACACACGGACGGACGGACGGACGGACGGACGGACAGACACACACACGTACGGAGCCCGTTTCATAGTCCCCTGCTCGAACTCGTTCGGCGGGGACAACAAAGGCAAATAGACAGAGGGTGTGTTTGTTTACATGACAATGTGATTTGTACCTGGACGAAAGCGGCATTACCTCAATCAAAATAAAGAAAGAGACATCGCTCCTAACCACGTAACTAAACGGAAAGTCTCCTCGAACCAAGAGTGTGGAACGTAAGCTTCTACGTGAGAGATGAATCATGACGATCACCCGTGACCGACACATCTTTAAAGGGGACAATTAGAAGTGGAAGGAGTGCATAGCATATTGTCTCAGCAATTCCAAAGCAATGACACCCTTACATTTAGGCATACCATAATTTCGCCTCTGAAATCGATGGTATTAATCATGCAGCATTGCTTGCATGGTCCATAAACTTTGCTTTACAAACTTTCAGTGAAACGTGTCATAACATAATTCTGTAACTCCATTAGCAGTGATTGACTGCATAAAGAAAGATATATCAAATGGAACGCTTAGCACATATATCTCAGGGGGATTATAACCTGATACTCTGTTCTTCACTGCCCAGATGCCAACAACACTCATCACCTACGGCTACGTATAGAGAAACCGCCATGACGAGAACAAAAGTTTTGCCTTTTCTTTGGCAGAACGACACACAACCCCTTCAAACACCCTAGAATTGGCAGGGAGGGACATGAAAAAGTTCATTACTAATACTAAACAGCATATGCATTCCACTCATGTGGTGCAAGATACCTCTATAGCAACATAAAGCCTGTCTACAACTCCCTTCGAACAATGACAACCTGAAATTGGAATTTGTCAACACTGACAAATTAGGTGATCCGATCTATTCGAAAATCAATGATTTGAGTCCTGCTCCCAATAGGCATGACCATACACTAGTTTCATCTGTGTTTAGGGACATTGGCCGTGTGATGTTTGGATTCTCATTTAGAAAAGGGAGTCAGGTCTGCCATCTTTGGTACCAAATTCCGTATACACTATAACGAAGATACAGAATGAAGTATATTTGACCATTGACCCCATTTTGCACAGCAAAGATTGCATCTGAGCAAAAAGTGGTTATTTTGTGAAATGATCCTTGTAACATGGTCTTTGCGTGTGCAAAATATGGAAAATATTGGACATGTATTCTCCAAGATACAAGATGAAACATTTATGACCTTTGACCCTAATTTACCTACCCAAGATGGTGTTCGATCAAGTAGTTGTTATTTTATGAAATAATGTACGTGACATCAACTAAACATGTGCAAAATATGGGGGTGATAGGGGCTGTTTTTCTTGAGTTATTGCAAAGAAAGTTGCAGAAAGAAAGAAATATCTCAATACATCGAAGATAAGCTTTAATTTCAACCAAGTTTTTTGACGTGATGTAGACGTCGTTTGAAAAAAACGGAGGGCACATATACAATAGCCTAAAGTCTCAGCTACAACATATTAAAATCTGGGAGAAATTCACCAAAGGATAAGTGAGCTAGTGCTCAAAAAAGATAGTCATCTCAATTTTCACATCTAGAAAAATTCCCTCCCATAGAGATAACACATCATAACAAAGATACAGAAAGAAGTACATATGACCTTTGACCCCACTTTGCACAGCCAAGATGGCATCTGAGCAAAAAGTGGTTATTTTATGAAATGATTCTTGTAACATGGTCTTTGTGTGTGCAAAATATGGGAAAGATAGGACATATATTCACCAAGATACAGGATGAAACATTTATGACCTTTGACCCTAATTTACATACCCAAGATGGTGTCTAATCAAGTAGTTGTTATTTTATGAAATAATGTACGTGACATCAACTAAACATGTGCAAAATATGGGGGTGATAGGGGCTGTTTTTCTTGAGTTATTGCAAAGAAAGTGGCAGAAAGAAAGAAATATCTCAATACATCGAAGATAAACTTTAATTTCAACCAAGTTTTTTGACGCGATGTAGACGTCTAAAAAAAACGGAGGGCACATTTAGAATAGCCTAAAGTCTCAGCTACAACATATTAAAATCTGGGAGAAATTAACCGAAGGATAAGTGAGCTAGTGCTCGAAAAAGATAGTCATCTCAATTTTCATTTCCAGAAAAACTGCACTCCCATAGAGATAACACGTAAACTGAACAAATTTGACAAGATTACTTTCAATCCATTTTTACGAGGTGATGCCGTCATCCAATCAAAATTTTGTAATTATATTTCTGAAAGAACATTAAATAAGCTACATCATACTGAAATCTGGGTAAAAATCAGCAAAGGATTAGTGAGATACGCTCGAATGAACTTGAAATTTGATGACGTCATTTTGAAATTTTAATTTTTTTACTTTATTAAGAAGAATCATTTTTTCAGCATCGCCAACCCATGAAATGACATGTACAACTCATCAGCTTTCAGAATATGTAAAGAAAATGGGGGTCACCCACCATCCTGACGAGTAAAATCGGATTTAAAATTGCCGGTTTTTTGGCATAGTTGCACTGTATATCGCCATTGACGCGTGCGCGGAATTTCAACTTTGACGGGCCCGTATGACGTCATATTGAGTGGGATTGACTTGAAACTTGGTAGAAATATTCCTTGACATTTCAGACATCCAATCCGTGTGAAAAAACAGGAAATTTCTATTGCATATGAGCTGTGCGTGCGTATAAGTGCGCATGTGTACTCGTCTAGCGCTCACTTGAGTATCGCAAGTTCACCTTTCACGCACTCACTAATCTAAATTATTCACATGCAGCTTTACTAAAATTTGACCAGGCATTCTCAAGTAGAAGATGAAAATGTACAATAAGGGCCCAATTTTTTTAAGATTCCTTCATTTTGGGGGGTTTGGGCCCCCTGGGGGCCCCCTGGGGGCCCCCTGGGTGGGGCATGGTGCCCATGTTAACAAATTGAGATCCTAACCCCCTAGGGATGCTACCTGCCAAGTTTGACGAAAATCCATCATGAGGTTTTCAGGAAGAAGATGAAAATGTACAATTTAGGCCCCATTAGGACTCCTCCCCACCCCCCCCCTCCCCTGGGTCCCAAGGGGGGCACCCCTGATCCTGCCATGAACAAACTTGAAACTACAGTCATCAATGTACTAACTCATGGTATTAAAGGTCCAGTTTACCTTTGGGAGCAGTGATTTAAAAAATGTTCAAGATATCACATTTGATGCATATGTGTAGGTCTGTTGTATCATAAAACGTCCTACCATATGAAATATTTGCAATGAAACCTAAAATATAAGGAAATATCAGGGTTTTTCTCAATAAACCGTAACTGTATACGGTTTAGTCTGGAAACATTTTTATTATAACTATTGTTCACTTTTCGTGTATTTAACGACACTTAACATCGATTATACGGATTCAAATTTTGACAGTGGTTGTTTCTATCCCTAACTCACATTTTAGAACTATTTTAAAGCACTAATGCTTTCATCTGCAAATGGTAAATTATGCCTTTAACTAAGCTCTATCACTTCTGGTTCGAGAGAAGAAAATTTTTACAGAGTCCTTACTTTTGGGGTGTTTGGGCCCCCCTGGGGGCCCCCTGGGTGGGGCAAGGTGCCCATTTTAACAAATTGAGTTCCTAACCCCCTAGGGATGCTACCTGCCAAGTTTGATGAAAATCGGTCCTGGGGTTTTCAAGAAGAAGATGAAAGTGTAAAAAGTTTACGCACGACACACGACGCACGCCGGACGAAGGGCGATCGCAATAGCTCACTTGAGCCTTTGGCTCAGGTGAGCTAATAAATCAGGAATCGTTTCGTCCACATTCCATTCTCATTTTCAGTTTTAAGCTGCAAAATTGTCAACCTGATGAGATTTGAAAAAATAAAATGCATGATTACTGCAGCTTATTGTCTCAGCTACAACATACTTAAGTTTCAGAGGAAATGGAGCAAAATCAGCAGAGCTAAAGGTGCTTAAACGTTGTCAAGTCAATGCATGGTTTAAAAAAAACAAATCCCCTCCTACAGACATAACACGTAAACTTGTCTGATTTTGAGTCTTTACATTTAATCACAATTTCCAGTATGATGACGTCATCAAATTTCAAAACCATGACATGGACTTGAAAGGCAAATGTTCAAAGTACAACATATCTGAATTTGGGATAATATTGAGCTTAAACAACAGAGATACGAGCAAATGAATGTTAGAAACAGTACCTCACAAAAATTAATTCCACTTTTTTGATTTCAGATGACGACATGGAAATATTGATACTTGAAATGTTATTTACAATTCATACGCTTTTGTAATATGCAATAAAAACATAGAGTCACCGGACATTTTAAAGAGCTATGGCAAAATAAACAGACATGTTTTTTTCACTATATTTGCACATAGACACGCAAGCGGAATTTCAACTTTGACGCCAGTGCATTCCTTTGTTATAGGTCAAAATCGATTGGAAATCAATGGATATTGTTAGTTAATGTATCAGGAATCCAAATCAGTCAAAAAATTTGCATTTTCATGTTGCTTACGCGCTGTGCGCGGAATTGTTTGAAACGCTTAGAATTGTCTGAAACTTCGAGAGTTTGATTGTTTTGAGCATTTTAAAATTTTGACTCGCGCGTATGTGTGCGTAATGATGACCTGGGTAATTAGCATAGAAAAGGAAGATCAACGTGACCTGAACTTTACATCCACCGAAAATGATTCAGAAATGACATTTAGTTATGAAGTTATGATCGATCATGTGACATGGTCCGAAAATCACGAAATGGCGCCTAGATGACGTCAGAGATATGTTATCGTCATGAAAATTTATTGTGGCTAGATATTGTCAAGAGATATGTTGAATGAAAATGTCATGTCATTCCGTAATGTCAGCGTTGAGATATTCATGACACAAAATGTGGCAGAAAGAAAGAATAAAAAAAAGGGAAATTTTGACAATCAAAATAGGTGATACGCTGATAGCGTATCACCTAATAAACCTGGAAATAAAATTAAACAAAAGATTTACAAAATAGAGAGTTAATTAAAAATAATGGAAGGAAAGAAAGAAGAGAAACTTGCATTATAAAGGAAAGCAAGGGAGAGATGGATTGTTTGAAAAGAAAAGAGGAAAGCAAAGAGAAAAATATACTAGATTGAACTAGAAATGTCGCTACATATGGCGACTGGTATGCCTCCGCCATAATACATGATTCTCGTAATAGGCCTATAGTACATATGGACAATGTGTGATTACATTTTCACAAAATTGGCAATATATTAAAATGACATGATGGTCACAAATGTGTTGAATGTTCACCTTCCTTGACCTAGGTTTATTGGATGAATGGGAGAGCATGTATTTGGGGATTTTAGAACTTTTACTTGACTTTGACCCTTTCAAAAGTTTATGCATTGAGTAATTTTCCAAGGTACGGAGAAAAAGTGTAATTTCTGTATTGAATAGTAAATTGCTACCATTTTCATCTGGCCTTTGACCCTTGACCTTTGACCCTAAAATTCATAGGAGAATCACTGTCAGGCAGAACATGCATAAATATGTACTAAGTTTCAAGATAACTTGAGCCACTTCCGAGATATGGAGGAAGAAGTAAAGTTCAGCACTTTCACTTGATCTTTGACCTTTTGACCTTTGAGGCAAAAAAACAACAACTTCCCACAGAATCTCTATTGGGTTATACATGCACACACCAAGTTTAAAAAAAAAAATAATCCTACAGGCATTGCATGAATATGAGGGAAATAGTAAAATTTTGAAGTGTTGCTCTTGACCTTTGACCCCCTGACCTTTGACCCCATGAACCCAAAATTACCTAGATAATCACTACCAGTCAGTACATGCATATACACTATGTTCCATGGAGATACCTTAAACCATTGCCAACATATGGAGAAAAAAGTGAAAGTTTAAAATTTTTACTTGACTTTTTGACCTTTGACCTTTGACCTCATGACCTCAAACTTTCATCAGAGAGTCTTAACCCGTTGAGGACGATTTGATTTTGCTACAACACGCATTTCCCATAGACCCCTGCCCGAGTATATTCGGGACTCGTCCTCAGCGGGTTAATTGGGTAATACATGTATACATTAAGTTTCAAGAAAATATCTTCAGGCATTGCATAGATATGGGGGAAATAGTGAAATTTTGAGCATTTGACCTTGACCTCTTGACCTTTGACCTTGAGCATGTGCACCCAAAAGTTGATAGGCACAACTTCACCCCTGAATACACATACACGCCAAGTTCCATTAGGATACCTCAAAAGGTTTTTTAGTTACGCTGTCCATAAAATTCATTACGGACGGACAGAAGGACGGACGGACGGACGGACGGACGGATGGACGGACGTAAGGACGGATGGATGGACAGACAACCCGAAAACATAAGCAGAGGAATAAAAAGGGAAAAGCACCAGGTAGAATGATAGAATGAGAGATGAATCAAAACTGGATGAAAGCAATGATAAGGAAGGAAAGAAAGAACTATACAAGTTGAAAAGGAAATGAAGAAAAGGATTCATTAGAACGACATATAAGAACTAGAAATGTCACTATGGCGACTGGTGTATGCCTCCGCCATAATGCATGGTTCTCCTAATAGGGCTATAGTACAATGTCTTGACAATGTGTGATGACAGTTTCACACAATTGGCAAAATATTAAAATGACAGGTTTGCCACAAATGTGCTGAATGTTCACTTTCCTAGAACTAGGTTCAATTGGATGAATGATTAAAACGTCAGAGTGCAGGTATTTGGGGGAACTGATGATTTTTACTTGACATTTGACCCTTTCATAAGTTTATGCATTGAGTAATTTTCAAGGTATTGAGAAAAAGTATAATTTCAGTATCAAATGGTAAAATAGTATTATCTAAACCTGGCCTTTGACCTTTGACCTCACAGTTCCTAAGAGAATCACTGTTAGGTAGAACATGCATAAATATGTAAGTTTCATGATAATACCTTGAGTTACTTTTGAGATATGGAGGAAGAAGTGCAATTTAGCACTTTCACTTGACCTTTGACCTTTTGACCTTTGACCTTTTGGCAAGAAACTTCCCACAGAATATATATTGGGTTATAAATGCATACATCAAGTTAAAAAAAAAAATCCTTCAGGCATTGCATAAATATAAGGAAAGTAGTGATATTTTGAGGAGTTGACCATGACCTTTGACCCCCTGACCTTTGACCCATGACCCCCAACTTCCCTAGATAATCACTGCCCATCGGTACATGCATATATACTAAGTTCCATGAAGATACCTTGAACCATTTGCGAGATATGGAGAAAACCATGAAATTTCAACCTTTTTTTCACAAAATAACCTATGACCTTTGACCTTTGACCCCGTGAACCTAAAATCCTAACAAAGTATCATCCCCCCAGGATATACCCTCATACCAAGTTTGATGCAAAACCACCTAACGGTTCTTGAGATATTGACAAAAACAAAACGGGACGGACGTACGGACGGACAGACGGACGACCCGAAAACATAATGCCTCCGGCCACTTCGTTGGCGGAGGCATAAAAAGATATTGGAAATATAGAAAGGAAATAGAAATGTCGCTTTGGCGACTGGTATGCCTCCGCCATAATGCCTGGTTCTCCTAATAGGTCTATAGCACAATGCCTTGACAATGTGTGATGACAATTTCAAATAATTAACAAAATATTAAATAATGATATTAATGATAACATCAAAATATTTTTTCCTCTATGTCTCTGTAGACTCCTGAGAAATCTGAAAAAGGGTGATGACATTCTGAAATAGAAATGTAGCTATGGCAACTGGTATTCCTCCGCCATATTGCATTAACCTCCCTATAGGTCTACAGTACATATTGCCAATGTGAGACAACAATTTGACATAACTGGCAAATGATCATTATCTGGTAATTAGATATATTTTGGAGCCACTTTCAAAATATGAAAAACAGTTGAAATTCTAGCAGTTTCATTTGACCTTTGACCCCATGGCCAAAAACTTTCCCTATATAATCACTGTATATTAATGCATGTATTTCCAAATTTAATTACCCCCACCAAAGGTGTTTTGTGCCCATTGTTCCTATTTGAACAAATGTAGATTTTATTACCTTACAGATGATACATGTACCTGGCAAGTTTTGGTGAACAGCCATCATGGGATTTTCAAGAAGAAACTAAGATGTAAAAACTTCACCCACGATGGACAACACACAACAAAAGCCAGACAACAAATCAACACAATAGCTCACTTGAGTCTTTGGCTCCGGTGAGCTAAGAATAAAGGAGAAACATATTGTAGTGAAGTATAGTTGGTAGAGCAACATACACTTGTACATACATAATGCATTACGATGTTTGCTTTTTTTTGGGGGGGGGGGTGGCAGAAATAAAAATGAAAATTTATACTCCATTACTCTTTGTAAACACCTCTGCATGTGGAGAGGCAAAGGTCTGACACCTGAACAAGAAAGCAGCAATGCCTGTTTATTCTCAGAGACCATAAACTTTATTCCTTTGTGTGCTCAGTGAAAGATTTTTTTTTTTTTTTTTGTATCAGTGTAAGGAGTTTTGAATTTTTTATTCAATGCTAAATCTTTTTTTTTCACATCTGAAGAGAAAATCATGTTTGTCTGCTTGTTTGTTTATTGAATGCTACATACCTTGTCCTTGTAAGCCTCTGGGGCAGTCCACTTGACAGGAATCTTGCCACCTACACCAAGCTGTGTGCTGCTGTCTTGAGCCAGTCCAAAATCTGACACCTTAGCAATGTCATCCTCCGAAATTAGGATATTCCTTGCAGCCAAATCTCGGTGCACAAAGGTCTTCTGTTCAAGGTATACCATGCCCGCTACGATATCTCTGCAACAGTTGAAGAGTAAAGTGTTTTGTTTCAGTCAACACCGTTAGGTCTTAAACAAATAAAACAGCATCAAAAGAATAATTTGTGCAAGCAAATTATATTCTTTCTTACTTATATTGGCAAAATAAAGTTCACTGCACCACATATCAATCCATAACATTCAATGAACAAACAGGGTGAAAGGTTAATGCCAGTCTTCAGATGGGAATATACACATGTGTATCCTTGGATTTTAAAACATAATTTTTCTTAACTTTTCTCTGAACTAGAACAGCTGATGACACTGCGAGTACCTGAAAGTATGACAAGTAAAGCAAATCATATACTGTACGAGCTGAAATTTTTGCGTACAGATATTTTCGCGAATTGCTACTGGGAGGACATTTGCGCGTGTTGTTAATTTCGCGGTTGTGACGGTCTAATTGAATGTAACTATTTGCGCGTTGTTATATTCGCGTGTTGTTATTTTCGCGGTTCAAAGGCGATTCGCGAAATTCGCGAAAATAAAACCACCGCGAAAATTTCAGCTCGTACAGTAGTAAATCTCAAAGGACAACATCAATAATTCATCAAAGCAACACTTCAGTGGCTACATTGCAGGCATTCGTTTCCAGTTGCAGAGTGAGAATAGAGAAAATAAAGCTGTGAAACTTACAAGGAAAATTTCAGTTGAAGTTTCTTTGTGATGACAGATCTTCCCCGTGACCTCACATAATCCAGGAGATTTCCCTTAAACATGATCAAAGAATAATTTGCATTTTAAGTAGATCACAGAACTGTGTATTCAACAACATGACAGTACTCTGCCTATTACAAGCAAACCAAATCAAAAGGGGTACTTTCATTTGTTCATTATAGATTTCTTTCTTGGTAATGTGTTGCCCCTGAAAAGGGCAGTTTTGGTGTAGACTTGCCACAAGCTAAAACCCCGAGGAGATCTCCTCAAACAAGTGCTCTCAACTTGGAGTCGGAGTCATCAGGGTCGAGGTACATCAAGTTGTCTTTGTAGTCATCATCTTCCCCTCCTGCTGGCTCCTCTACCTCGTGGTTTGCCCACAGGACATCATCCTCTGTCCCGTCTAAGTTGTTTGAGATGCAGCACGTCTTGAAGGACTTGCAAATCAGCTCTGGGGTGATCTCCTCTCATGCCTCCAAAATCCACGAGCAGATTGTAGGCAGGTCTGCCTTCCGTTGTCAGCCTGTCTTGGTGAACATGTGCTCCCCAGTGATTATCTAATCAGTCCAACGATGACAGAGTCCATCCTTGAAGAGCTTGTTTATGCAAACATTGAGCAGCTGGAGAAAGGATGCATTCTCCAAGGAATGACTGCCAGATCGACATTCATCTGATGCATTGTTGCTTTCACCCATCTGTCTTGTGGCAGCGGAACGCATTAAGCACCAAAAGACTGCACTGTCTGTTGAGCCCTGTGACACATCTACCGCATACACACCGGAGCCATTCATTGAGACCCTCGTCCATCCAGCCTTTGTGTTGCGCTCTGACAATGATGCTTGCCGGGAACTTCTTCTTGGGCAATGTTTTTATTTTGATGACGACATAGGGTGGCAATCTCTGAGAGCGATGTAGTGTATGTATATATGCATGGACAGGCAGCAGCTACACCCAAATGCCTAGTCTACCATGTGCACATACACATCTATAATAGTGCACGCAAGGTGCTACATTAAGTGCTTGCCAGATTGCTCGAGGAAAGTGAAAATCAAAGTTGGACAAGTGTTTTCGAACGATGAGAAATAAAAAATGCTTGCCTAAATTGGACAAGCAAAAAGTTTTGCAAAAGTCAGAAACTTTCCAATACTTACATGAGAAAGCCCTAATACAATGCAACACCAACACTCGACTGGACCAAGTTTGTTACTCCAATGTGTTTACAGTGTGTGTAAATCAACGTGTGCTGTTCATTCAAATGATTGTGTTTTATCAAGCCCTTGAATTACAAGTGATTTTCTTTGATTATTTCTTAAAATGTTTCTGGACTTTCTTTTCGGGCAAGTAATATTCATGTTTGGGCAAGTGTATTGCGAAAATTTGAAAATCTGCTTGCCTGACAGGGGAAAGGGGTAAAAAAGTTATGTATTTGTAGCACCCAGGTGCATATGAGCAGTTTTGATATTTGCTTTCCTGATCATGAATTCAATTATTTGTCAAATTGTCTTATAACTTCTGATTCTTGACATATCACGCCTGTGAAATGTTTGGCATTTATATATAGATATTTTCACATTAGGATTTTAGATGTTGAAAATAAGATAAATCTGCAGAATGCACCTCAGGTCTGTAATGTTTCTTTTATAGTATAACATATCCCTTTTTGTAGCATATGCTCTGGCATTCCCTCCCCTGTCAGTCAACATTATCTTACAGAATGTTAAGGACAGCTGGTTCAAAATATTGTATGCCATTTCAATGTTCACATTTCCTACAATGACGAAATATGAAAACAAAATTATTTAGAGGAAGCACTGCTGAGATTTAGGTGCACGAGTAAGAAACGGTTATCACTACGCAAAACATGATAAATGAACCTGAAGCATTCTACTCACTTTGGCCATGAATTCAAGGATGATGGAGATACCATTAGGATTATCTGGAACAACTCCTATGAGTGCCACCAGGTTAGGATGTCTTAATTGCCTGCGTAAGAGAAAATTAAACGAAAACTAGAACTATCACTGAATGTCGAATGCCCCACCTAAAACTGAGAGTCAGCTCATTCCACAATATGTACATTTTGTAGTTGTATGTGTTTCCTTGAAAAATATGTTATCATGGCAACTCACGGTTCATCATTTATTACAGGTGTGTTTTGCTCACTTAGAAATTAACCATATCACAACCAACCACGAATTAACTCGATGCACTGTGAGATTTTCATTTTAAAATATTGTTACCATGGCAACACATTTACGATAATAAAAGATGAAGTTTGCATGTCACATGTGCCAAATTTCAGCTCATTTGCTTTTAAACTGAGAGAGTAGGTCCATCCACAACATTTTGTGTGATTTTGTAAGGAAAATTTATTGCCATGGTAATGTAATATGTAATCCTGATGGAAAAGGTGTTTTGCGATTGGCACATCTACCTATGATAGTGGTCACAAATGCTACATTTGGGGTTAATTGCTCAAAAACTGAGGGAGTTACGTCAATCCACATATTTTTGTATGATTTGTATAAAAACGGCTGTTGCAATGGCAACAGATTTCTTAACACTCGTGAAAAAGGTGTTTTGCAGCACTTTACATTACATTGATTGTATGTGCCAAATATCAGCTAAATTGCTTTAAAACTGAGAGAGTTATTCCATCCACTGCATTTTAAGATTTTTATGAAAATTTGCCATAGCCATGGCAATGCATTTTGCGATACTGATAAAAATGTGTCTTGCCTTGCACATCTACCTCTGACCGCAGTCACACATGCCAAACTTTAGGTCTATTGCTCAAAAAATAAGAGTAGTTCCTGCCACATTTTGCATGATTTTATGAAGATTTGCAGTTACTATATAATGGTAATACACTACTCCATACGGATGAAAAAGGGCCTTGCATATCCACGTATGATAGCAGTCAAACATGTCAAATTTTGGCTCAAAACATGAATAGTTGGAGCTACATGTGTACAAGATTTGGCAACGGACAAATCGACCGCCCGACCAGCTGACCTGCTGAATGCCCGACTGAATGACTGACCACCTGGCCACCCAGCCTCAGAGTGATTCCTATATACCCCCATATACATTGTGTGGGTTGGGGTATAATAACCACTAACTACTCTAAGAATGGCTGGTGAAAACACTAATCATCAGCAGATACATAGTACATTGTAGCACATTTGCACTAGATTTTTCTTCTGCATTTGAAACGATAAAATAGCAGTATTTTATAAAGTCGACTTCTACGAACCTATAAGAGTTAATACGTTTTGACAAATTGTGTATGTCATGCAAACGAAAGGAAATCGACTACATTTGCGTTCGTGTCGGAGTAAGTTATTGCTACAAGCTTTGTAACTGTATATCTATCAAGAGGTGTTCGACACAAACAAAATGAAACATGCCAATAAAGAATTTTGAAGGGTCATCTTGACTTTAACATTGGACTTTTCAAATATGAACAAGATACTCAGCAGTGAGTATCTTATTAATGAACAAAGCATACTCACCTGTCAGTGTGTAACACTGCTATTCCCTATCCCACCCAAAATATCACTGGTTGGTTCTCCCACATAATTTGTAGGTACGCCCCTGGCACCCAAAGTGTGCAACCCCGACAGGGCCGTATATAAGGACCTGCGTTCCCGCTACACTTCCACTTTCGCTAACATAAACTAGCTGAGTAGATTCAGCGGGGAGGCAGGGTGGGAGATAGACACAAGAAACTTACTCTTATGCTGCAATACTCTTTCTTTTACTGCCTTAACATGATATCATAAAGAATTCCCTTATTAAAGCCCCAGTCACATAGACATCCCAGATCACCCCGGATCATCCCTGGATCTGATCTGGGGTGATCCGGGGAGAGATCTGTGTTGACACTTTGGACATCCATGTATGTCCGTGTAGATCCGGAGACATCCGGGAGGCCAACACGGCAACTTTTAGAGGTCAAAAACATCCAGCGTCATCTGGGGATTGCTGTGTTGGCAGAGCAATCCGGGATGGTCCGTGTGGCTGCCGTGTAGCTGCCGTGTTGATCCGTGTAGATGCCGTGTTTGTCCGTGTAGATGCCGTGCTCTTCCAGCCTTATCCGTGTAGCTGCTGTGTTGATACCATGTGTACAGTCATATCAACGCTTGTCGACACTCCATGTGACTGGGGCCTGAAATCTATCATTCACAGTTGCACATTTGTAGAACATCTTCTGATGCAACAGACATAAGAAAATCTACGCTGAAACTACAAACTAATCTGTCCATAGTTTCATAAAGCCAAACTTACGTCATTATGGATGCTTCTGAAATGATGGACTGCGCTGCTTCATTATTGCCAAGGATAACTTTTACCGCAACCTTCTTGTTCTTGTATTCACCTACACGAACAGCTGTGAATTGACAGAAGAAACAAGTGAATAAGAGTCACAGATATACACATCTATAATGAAACTTTAAAAAATATAAAAACATTACTAGAAGATACAATGTATACAGATATGAAAGGAATCATCTTTAAAGAAGCAAACAAAACTGAACTGAATAAAGTAATCTGCACTTCACAATTGGTCATCTCACTGTTGCTACAAGTTGTAAAAAAGGGAAGTAATGTATCAACCACATTCTTTATACTATAAAGACCAAGGGGGTTCGAGAGATGGAGTCACAACAGTCTTATTTGCTTTGATCCCATGCTCGCAGCTGCCACTCAAAAAAAAATATTTGATATATGTGCCAAACTCGATCTGCCCCATAGATACATGTAGGAAGACAATGGATTCACATCTCATTGCATAATGACTAGCCACTCTCTAAGAAAGATATGTCTTTACAATGGTAATTACTTTATCCCTGCTTATAAACAATGGGAGGTAGACAATGGTAAAGACATGGGCAGCGCGAATAGAAATTGCTCAAATATTGATGAAATAAATATATCAAAATTAATTGACAGAACATGTCTGGACACTAATCTGACATATCAATTTATAAATTTACAGATATTTGAAGATGATACCATATGTGACCATGCATAACAAGACCAACAAAAATTCGCACACACTGATTTTGAGTGAGGACTGAAAATAGGTGAAATGGGTCAACCTAGCCAACCTTGAGTTTTTCATATATTCTGAAAGTCGTCTTCTACATTGTGCTCAAGATTGGGATCATAAAACAAAAACAAAACAAAAAATGCATTCCTAGCAGTTTTCCTCCAACACATTTTTGTAGAATAGTGTGAGAAGGGGTATCTTTATAGAGTCCCTTTTCAATTCTTAAAATCCCTGTACACATTCTTCATTTTCAACTCTAATAACTTTAGAAAGGATGACACTACTGCTTTGAAAGTTGGCATTAATCATGGACAAAATGTTTTAATAAAGCATGCTCAATTTCAGCTTAATCTCATAATTCCTTCATTGTTGTTGCTCCAGTGGTTTACATCCTGTTTTTTGTCCCATTCATTGCACAGCTAGCACAGCTTGGTAAAGATTAAGTGCTTGAATGTAAGACCCTGTACTTCGGAGCCTCTTTTCTCAGTTCACACTTTTCTGGAGTGTGTGCTTTCTTCCAAATATTTAGGTAGGTTAGGAGAGTCGATTTGAATTGAGTTACACATCATTCTGAAGCTTAAAGTCTGCTCTTTTAGACTCCGCTCTTACCTAAAAAATCCATGTCTGACAACTTTTTGTTGGTTTTGTGATGCAGGGTCACAAATTAGTTTCATTTGTCGGAAATACATGCAATCGGAAATACATGCAATCGGAAAGATGGTACAAATGGTTTTCCATGAGGGCCAAATTTCAAATGCTTTCTTAACATACAGCTCAGATTTACACTTTTGCACACATTTTTTGAAGGAATTGACTTTTGTTTTATATGCTTCACCATCAGGCAAAATTTCATTCAATTTGATATATAATCGAGCAGCATGATTATACCTGATACTATGGTAGTGTTAAAAATTAATCTTTAGATTGCTCAGGAAGATGGCGGCTTCAAGCATCAAACATCAGAGGCACAAATGCACGTGTGGAATTTTTTTGTCCATCCATAGAAAATTGACAGCTTACTGGTATTGAATAATTATCAGGCATGAGACAGAGAAATGTAAAAAAAAAAAAAAAAGAGGAGGGGACTTTGTGAGAGAGCGGAGCGACTGAGCGGGGGGAGGGTGTGGGAGGGGGGTTTCCCCCCTCCGACGGTGAGGACTTTTTGAAATTTAAGGCATGAAAAAATTATTTTAATGCATCTTACAACTGAAATTTACTATTGTTAAGAGGTACATTTTACAGATAAACATTGTGATAATTGAACTCATGAATGACACTTGCAAAATCTAAAGGACCTAGGCCTACTCAAATGTGGGGCCATAATACATCACAGTAATGTACACCCAGGTGACGTCTTGCTGGATTCAGTTCATAAGGGTACAAAAAAAAGTGTTATAAATCACAGCTTAGCATTGTTGGCTTCCTTTATAGTTGATGAGTGCATGGCACATTGTACAAAACGCTCTCCCTGCCCTGCCTCTTCAGCTTTCTTTATCGTATCGCCCAAGCGAATCCTTGCGGCGGATGATGTATCACAAGTTCGAGGTCCCGAGGAAGTCGATTGACTAGCTGGCCTAGAAGACAAAACTGGTGCTGGGAGATCAACTTCATAGTCCAACCACTGCCACTTGAACTTATCGAGGGTCTTCATTTTCTCGTTGAAGAAAAAATACTCTCATCGGTCCACAAAATCACGATGACAAATGCAGTCACGCCAACCAAAGAGAACAGCATAGCTTCTATTCTCTTTGACGCCAACCATCAGTCCATCGTAATCAGCAGGAGGGATACAATAGCAGCGCATCGCGCTGAACGCTGCGGCAGCGCAGCATGCATCAATAGCAGCTACAGCCTCACACATGTGTGCATCACACCACACTGCAAGCTAGAAGTAGATCGACACGCACGTCTCACATCCACGCCACTTACTTGTACTTAGCAGCAAAGAGTGTAGAAGCGCATGTGCGCTCTATACTCTTTGCTTAGCAGTACATGTACTTGTATGTACAGTCCATTTCACGCATTATCATGCACGCAACATCACACAGCTGCCCGCTGACAAAAATGCACTAATCACCATTCACACAATGCAATGCCGATACATCACAGCTATTACGGTATCACACACGCAGCATCCGTTGCTTTATACGGTACTCGTCATAGTATGGCGAGATATGGTGGCTGCAAAAAAAAAGAAAAAAAAAAAGAAAAAGAGGAAAATCACGGAAAGTTTCCCGACTGTGTATTTTCCCCCCAGAATTTCAAAATCTGCGGAAATCCGCGGATCCGCGGAGAAATCTCATGCCTGAATTATAGCCAGCTGGAACTCCATCTCTTGAACCTCCATGTTAAGACTGTACCAATATGATCTACATGTACATACATACATAATATCTGGCATCTATGAAAATTGATTCTAATCGATAAGTTAGTTGAAAATTACAAAATTTTACAAAGAATTTTGTCACTGGCTCTGGTGTTGTACAATATAGAAGTGGTAGAGAGGACATAATGTGAATGGCAGATGGAACACACAGATTTTATTGTGGGGTGCTTCAAACTTACTAATTCTCAACATGCCTGATATGGAGAGTAGATACAACAACTTACCAGTACAACTTTTTTCCTTTTTTTTCTCCCATTCTATTTCATTTCAAACACATATAATTACAACATTAGAATACACATGATAACATAACTGAATGCAATAAAAAACAACTCATGAACAGTGATAGTTTTGTAAATTTCAAGACAAATACCAAAAAAGACAACAACAAAAAAAGTCAGGATTGGAGAGGACTGCTGAAAAGCAGAGCTTGTACACTGTAGTCTGCAGTCCCTTCATAAACTTGCCCATATTAACAATGAAACAAGCAGGAGGGGGAATGCTGTAATGCACAAGAACTGTGGATATAAATAAGTAAGTAAAACTAGGTACACATGTTGATTTAATACTCACACATCAGACTGTACAAATACAGTGTACACTACACTTGTATGCACTAAACCAAATTGCTTTTGTGGTGGCTTGAATTCTGCTTCGCTGCACATTGATGATTGGGCACTCTTACTGCTAC
Organism: Diadema setosum; assembly: GCF_964275005.1. Classification (NCBI taxonomy): domain Eukaryota; kingdom Metazoa; phylum Echinodermata; class Echinoidea; order Diadematoida; family Diadematidae; genus Diadema; species Diadema setosum. The sequence goes on from NC_092691.1 coordinate 16,342,464, forward strand.
TTAATACATTGCCTACAGGTCCCGCATGGAACTGAACAAAGTTTACAGGGGTTTTAATGTCTCACAGGTACTGGATTACCTCTTTAGAAATCGTCGAGAAGTCCCGGTTAACGAAAAATTTGACTTGCTAAATATTATACATGTTGTATATGGCATATACAGTATTTATGCACACTGAATTTCAGAATATGGTAACACAGCGATGATATGAACCAAGGAAAGAAGTGCACAATTTTTTGACATACCCACACATCAGATACACACCATACAGTTTACATACATGTATACATATTTCTGCGCACACAGGTTAAGGATGGCTATAAGGGCTCCCATCATTCACACATCATAAATAAGGCCCTGACACACTTTGCCGGATAGGCCCAACGTACAAGAAACATGCAATATTTTGCTCATCCATTGTTCAAATCGTCAATCTGGTGGACAAAGTGTAAAGTTTTCCGTTTTAGAGGAGTGTCCATGCAGAGTCTAGGGACTGAACAAAACATACAAACAAAGCACCCGAGGCAATTTTGTACAGGACAGTGGAACGTGCGCAAATGTATGAGAAACAATATAAACTGCATGCCCACCGGACAAATCACACAAAGAACAAAAAGGTGACACACGAAACGTACACTGAACATCAGAGAACCATGCGTATGCTTTTGATGTGCTGTACATAATAATACTAAGCAGTTCCTTCCATTCCATCTCTTGCAGCAACGAACTCTACAGGAGATCTAGTGGATGGAAACGTGTGGAAAACGACGAAGTACAGTACAGATACAGGAGAAAACATATAACTATTGGACAAGGGTCAGATCGTGCTATCCATTTTTGGCGAGAAAAAACTTTGTGCATGCACAAAGGTTTCTGGTCACTCTGACGGAAATCACCTGAACATAAACGTCCATACACGTGATAAAAAGGACATAAAATGCATTTTAACGAATATCAATGAATGCCACAAACCAACATTCATTTCTAATGCGTTTGCCCTACAGATCCGGCAAAGTGTGACAGGAGCATAGGGAGGCTCAAAAAAGCAATTAGGGAGATACTTGTGTGTTACATGCACTTCAATAAAGGAAAAACACGGTTTCCAAAATAAGGGAAACATTAGTATTCTTTTTGTCAAGAGATGACAGATATTCATATTGTCAGGGAGACTCCTGCAGAGTGAGATTGACTTGGCAGCCCTGAGAGATGGGAGAGGGGTGAGTGATAAGAGAGAGGGTTGGTTGCAGTGGCTCCAGGCTCCAGGGCCAGGATAAAGGGTCTGCGCAGTATATTCAGGTGAACACTGAGCACCACAGAAAAGAAAAGAAAAAATATGTTGCTTGAGAGAAAAAGCATCTTTACACATACCTGGTATCTTGACAGTAACATTTTTTATTTGCTCCCAGGCAATCCCATACATTGGAGAAGATACTTAATAGCATAAATGATACTGACTTGTTTTTTACCTCCAAAGAAACCATGGCCAATTTCTTCTCCAAGCTTGAGCTCATTTTTGTTCACAGCCCATGGACCTGCAATGCAAAGTATGAGTCATGACAATGTAGGAAAGGAATAAAAATACTACAGAATCTTAATGGGCATTTAACCCACAAAGAAAGTTGTTTTGTGAAAACTTTGCAGTGTAACACAAGTCAAATATGGCATTTCAGAAGGAAATGATAGGTACTAATCTCAGCTTCAGCAGTCATTAAAGGTAAAACAGAGTTCTTAGAGGGGCTCAAAACTCATCTTCCATCAACTGGAATTTGCCTTCAAAATATTGATAGGGTCTGCCATGAAACTTGTCTGTCTGATGCAATTTGTCAGGATAATTAATTGTTTTGGGTTATGTTCAGATCACAATTGTAAAACAATAAAGTTGGTGCACCCAGCTTTTATTCCTGGTGAGAAAAGGAGCTGTCAGCATGCTTTTTTGGTTAATATTTCAAATTTCATTGTTACCCAACTGAAATAATGTTATCACAGCGTTATGTCACACATTTGTTATGCATATGTGTCCATTTTAGAGCAAATATCGACAGTTTCTGCAGGTATATGGAAACTATGTTTTACCTTTAATATTACATATGTACACAAAGTAGTCATCATGAACTCTGATGTCCCAAGCATAGTAACTTCTCATTTCTCATGTGCTTTTGTATCTGTGCAAATTAACTCGCATTTCAGTTTTCAGTGAAATTAAAGATGAGACACACTGGTCAAGCGCTCACCTAAATAGCACAGAGTCACAAGGTAAAGCACCATTTTGAGAACAGAGTGGCATTACAACCATGTCAAGAAAGTAACTAGTAAAGATGTCTATAATATTGTATGATGTTACCAACACTAAAGCAGTTTTAAAGCTTCAACATGGTGTCAGATTTGCTCAATATCCTTACAGACCTGCAGTTTGTGTTGCATTATTTCAAAGTCACAACATCATTCCTTTTTGGTGAACTTTTCTTTAGAGCCACCTCCTACAAACAATGATTGATGACTCATCTCTTGATGATTTTTTTTTTTTTTTTTTTTTCATTTTGAACTCTTTATCTCCTACGGCTGATCTTTTGGTATGACTCAATTTTTATACCTCCACAATGTTACAGGAGGAATTTTGTTTTTGGGTTGTTCACCTGTTCGTCCTTTCATCCATAATCAATTTTGTGGATGAAGTAACTTAAGAATCATTTGAGACATCCACATGAAACTTAGCATATGTAGGTATGAATGGACAAATCTGCATCAATCCACTTAAAGGTGCATGCGCTCAAGTCAAAGGTCAAGGTCAAATTCTAAAGTTATACCATTTTCCTTGTATCTCAGCAATCCTTGAAGGTATTTCATGAAACTTACTTAATACATGTATTACAAGACGAGATTCTTTAGGGAAGGTTTTGGGCCATGGGGTCAAAGGTCAAGTAAGAGCAGTAATTTTTTTTTTTCTCCATATCTCTGATATGGCTCAAGGTATCTTTATGAAATTTTGTATATATACATGGTACACGTATTGCCTGACAATGATTCTGTTGGGATATTTTGGGTCATGAGGTCATAGGTCAAGCTAAAATGCTAAAATTACACTATTTGATGCTGAAATTAAAATTGGAAAGGACTCATTAGATAAATTCAGTTTGTGTGCTATTGTTTATGTTGATGTCTATTTCACCCATAACTGAGGGGCTTCAGTGTGCCGAACAGTAGTTCAAATATGACGTGATCATGCATCACAAACCAAACTAAAAGTCACACAACCCAATTTTACGTGAGGACTCAAAATAGGTGAAATTTGTCAACCTAGTCGATCTCTATTTTTTTTTCTGAGAGAGCAATTCTTTTACATTTATAATTCTTCAGTTTGAGATAATAAAATGAATGGGAAATTTTGTTTTCGGCATTTTTTTCAGGAACACTTGGTTTTTTTTCTTGGATAATGTGATTAGGCATACTCTAAGACACCCCTTTTCATTTCTAAACCAGAAATGTCACTATGGCGACTGGTATGCCTCTGCCATAAGACATGGTTCTCTCAACAGGTCTATTATGCCTTGACAATGTTGAGACGACAGTTTCACTTCATTGGCAAAATTAAATAAATAAATAAAATGACATATTTTTCACATATGTGTTGAGTGTTTACTTTGCTTCAACTAGGTTTTATTTTGGATGGATGGCTAAACGGTTTTAACTCTTTATGTGCCATGTTCGCACGTCTGACTCATTCGACAGCGTGTCAACTTGGCATATTCTGCTCAAATGCACAAACCCGCCCAAACCGATCAATAAATCGCCAAATGCCACGGTACAATGAAAGCGTTTATCACACTTTCGTTCCTCTCACATATACATGTAGCTTGCATTTTATGTTGTGATTGACTAACAAGCGGTGTTCCCTATCGGAATTAGGTGTAAATTCTAAGTTACTGTCACTGTTTTGTGTGCAACAGTCATGCCTTTACAGTAATTTAGCTATCCGAGTCATTTGAAAGAAAAACAACCATAGATTTGTCATACACGTTACATCAATGTAAAGCTTGGCAGTTTCTCTACAACTTTATTCACTTTATGAGCAGCTGAACAAAAATCTATAGAAGTGACATAGCTTTGAAAAACAGAATGTTTTCTTAAAGCATGACATTGTTGGTGTCTCAGAAAAATGTGGCACATAGGGGGTTTCAACCATGGCACATAAAGAGTTAATAAGAGAGCAGGTACACATATTTGAGGATTTGAGCATTTTCACTTCCTTGTCCTTTGACCCCCTGGCCTATAATTCTTCAAATAATATCTAACTGGTAACATCCATTTTCATAATACTAGTACTCTGAGCTAATTTCAAAATATGGGAAAAATTGTATTTTAACACTTTCCCTTTGACCCCATACCCAAAATCTTCCCTTACAGAATCATTGAGCAATAATGCATGCATATAACTGGTTTTATTAATTTTATGCATTAAGTAACCTACAATGCATGAAGAGAATGTGTAATTTCAGCATTTAATAGTAGAAATTTGGCATTTTAATCTGCCCTTTGACCATTAAACTTTGACCCCATGTCCTAAAAATTCTGAAAAGAATCACTGTCAGACAGTTTCATAAAGTTTAGTTTGTAATACCTTGAGCCATTTCCGAGATAAGGAGAAATCAGAAATGTCGCTATGGCGACCGGTATATGCCTCCGCCATAATGCATAATTCTCCTAAAAGGTTTATAGTACAATACCTTGACAATGGAAAATGGAAACCTAAAATGTTGTTTGTGTAACACAATCTCTGCACAAACACAAGTATCACTGGGAATAATGCAAAGTCATTTGTAAGGCATTATGGGGGTCTGAAACTGATAATATTACGTTGAAACAGCAACTTATTGCCCACAAAACACAGAGACACTTGAAATCAACATTTATCCCCAGACAACAGTATTCATTCATTGCCTTTGTATTCCTTTCATCTATTACCGATTAGTCAAACTCTAAGGATTAAACAAGAGACCTGGGGTCTCTTAACCCCAGGTCTCTCACCAAAGTATCGCAAGTTCACCTTCCACACATTCTGTCGGACTCTTACTTGACAACACTGCAAACTTGGGGGGGGGGGGGTGGGAGTGGGGCAGCTTTGAAAGCTTGGGGCATAAATCATAGTGTCCATTTGAATATTCCATCACACTGGCAAAAATATCTGCCAAGTACACTGTACTTTAAGAGAGGTTGACTATGCAGTTTGAAAAACAAGAGACCTGTGGGTCTGGCGCTCACCTGAGTATCGTAAGTTCACTTCCATGCATTCTTGCAGACTCTTACCTGAGAGCATTGGAAACTTGGGGCAGGGGGCAACTTTGAGAGCTGGGGGCATGGTGTCCATTTGCATATTCCATCACACTGGTAAAAATACCTGCCCAGTAGACTGTACTTTATATAATGTTGGACTATGCAGTTTGGGGGGAAAAAAAAGACTTAAAGCTCTATCAATTCTGATTCTAGGGATGCTACATGTACCTGCCAAGTTTGGTGAAAATCGGTCATGGGATTCTCATGAAGAAGATGAAAATGTAAAAAGTTTACGCTCGACGCACGACACACGACGGACGAAGAACGATCGCAATAGCTCACTTGAGCCTTTGGCTCAGGTGAGCTAAAAAAGACCTAAAGTTCCATCACTTCAGGGCCCCATTTCATAAAACTTGTTATCAGTGACAACTGCCTCACTTTTATGACAAATTTGCACTTAGCCAATCAGCTGCGAGGATTTCAGTAGCTTATTACAGCTATGACAACTTGTCACTGATAACAAATTTTATGAAACAGGCCCCTGATGGTAGAAAAGAATATTTCTCAAACTTCCTTAATTTGGGAGGTTTGGGCCCCCTAGGGCCCCCAAGAGGAGCATGGTGCCCATTCAAACAAATTGAGATCCTATCCCCCTAGGAATGCTACCTGCCAAGTTTGGTGAAAATTCATAATGTTGTTTTCACAAAGAGGATGAAAATGTATGCTCTAGGCCTGCATTTGGATCCCTCCACCTACCCCAGGCTTCAAAGGGGGGGGGGGGGGGGGCACCCCTGGATCTGCAATGAACAAACTTGAAACTGCAGTTATCAATGTACTAACTCATAGCATTAACTCTGCCTTATCACTTCTGGTTCTGAAAAAGATTTGTAAGTATACCTTTAACTGTTTACCTTTTTAACTGTATACCTTTTTACCTGTTTTCCTTTGGGAGCAGTGATTTACAACATGTTCAAGATATCACTTTTGATGTATATGTGTAGGTCAGTTGTATCGCAAAACATCCTACCATATAACATTTTTGCACTAAAGCCTTAGATATAAGGAGATATCACTATTTTTCTTATTAAACCATAACTTGTAGGCCGTTTAGTGTAGAAACATTTTTATTATAACTATTGTTCACATTTAGTGTATTTAACAACACTTAACATTGATTATACCATATGTCCCCCCCCCCAAAAAAAAAAAAAAAAAAAAAAAATTACAACGGGACCCTCCATAATGATATCTTTGAAAATAGTGAATCAATCTAAATACAAATTCAGGGTATGAAACTAACTCATTGCCCACATCTTACAGAAAACCCCATTCGATTTGCTTCAGAGGAATTTTGTAGAGCATGTCAGGAATCTCTTCCTTCCAAGTTCTGTCTATTGTTTTCACACACAAGAGCATCGCAGTGCTAAAATTGGAAGAATCAGACTCGTGACATGCTCTACAACATTCTACATTTTTCTGTGACCGCTTAACCAAATTGAATGGGGTTTTCTGCAAAATAGAGCTAAGATGCTATATTTTAAGACCCTGAAGTAGCATTTAGACAGGTCAATCATATTGGGTGTTATCAATTCGAAAATCTGATTGTAATTTTTTTTTGGACATACTGTACTGGTTCAAATTTTTACATTTGGTTGTTTCTATCCCTAACTCACACTTCTAGAACTATTTTGAAGCACTAATGCTGGGTTTTCGTTTTTCTGCAAATGGTAAATTATGCCATTAATAATTTGTTGGGCCCCCATCCAGGGCCCTCAAGGGGAGTGTGGTACCTGTTCAACAAATTGAGATCCTAACCCCCTAGGTATGCTGCTACCTGCTAAGTTCTGTGAAAATCCATCATGGGGTTTTCAAAAGAAGATGAAAATGCACAATTTAGGCCCCCATTTGGACTCCTCCAAACCCCTCCCCTGGGTGTAAAGGGGGTTATCCCTGCCGCCATAAACAAATTTAAACTACAGTCATCAACAGGCCCGGTGGAACAGATTTCAAAGTGGGGGGGGCACCATCAGCTTCCTCGGAACCATTCCTCACCCCCCATCCCCTGTTGCAGACGCAATTTCGCTGGTCTTCGTCACTTTTCGGTCAGTTCACAAGGGAGCACTCTGATCGAACATGGGAGGGGAAGTGTTAGAGGGAAGTCTCATCCCCCTCTCGTACAGGAGAACTCATTGCGTCCTCAGTGCAGAAATTATAATTAGGCCTATTTGCATCCTTATCGCGGAAATTCAACGGTATGGTGCAGCCCCATCGATTCATTTTCATGATGGGGGGGGAGGGGCAAACTTTGAATATCTGTGCATGCCAGGGAGTGTGGAGCGACCAGGGAGGTGAGGGTGTGGGAGGGGGGTATTCCCCCTCCACACCAGGGAGATTTTGCATTTTCAGACCTCAAATTCAGTGATCTGGTACACACTTTTTCTGAAATTTTTGAATATTTTTTTTCCTACTAAAAAGTAAGAAAACTATTCATAGATTACAGATAACTCAATAACTTACTGTATACGCCAAATATTTCGCGAGGTTTTTATTTTCGCAAATTTTGCGAGTCAGCTGCTATTTGCGAAATTAAAAACACATGAAAATATTGACTCTAATGCCGATATGAATGTGACATACGAGTATAATATTTCTCCGCTCAGTACAAGACTCCAAGATCGCGAATTTAACCACTCGCGAACTTGTCGGGAAGTCCCGATTCCCGAAAATTTAGACTCGCGAAATATATGGCGTATACAGTAATCGCGGTAACTCAGCTTTTCTTCCGTGTGTGCGACACCATTGTGTAAGCCTTGCGATAACTAGAATTATCACTGAAGGTGATTAATACCCCCGCCCCTAGTGTTGCTTTATAGTATGTGATGTCATGAGGGCAATGACGTTAACACCAAGTTTGTGCATTTGTCGAATTGGAAACAGAGTAATTTTAGTTTACTGTACAATTACAGAGTTGACACTGAGTATAAAACTTACAGCAAATGCAAACATGCTTTCCCCCAGCATCACTACACTAAAAGACCATCATACACACCAAATTTGACCTTCATAGCTTGAATGGTTTATATTGATACAAAAATGAGTGGTTACCATGGCAACACATTTTTCTTACATTAACACATTGGTGTCTTGCATAACTACACCTCCCGGTCATCATACATACTAAATTTGACCTTAATTGCTTGAATGATATGGAAGTTATTCAATCCACAAGGTTTTGGATAAAAATTATGGTTACCATGGCAATGGTTTGTGTGACAAACACAGAAATTATGTGTTCCACATCTATACCTCAGGGTCATAATGCCTACCAAATTTGATTTCAACTGTTTCAAAACTGTGGAAGTTGTTCTCTCCACAAGATTTCGAAGAAAATATGCAGTTACCATGGCAACGCTTTGTCAAGTACAAACACAAAGAGTGTCTTGCATAACTACACCTATAGATCATCATAGATACCAATTTTGAAATTGATTGCTTAAATACTATGAAAGTTATTCATTCCACAAGGTTTTGGTAAAATTATGGTTACAATGGCAACGCATTGTCCGACAAACACAAAAAAAAAAAACATGTCTTGCACATCTATACCTCAATATCATCATTTACCCTAAGTTTCATTTAAATTGCTTCAAAACTGTAGGAGGAGTTCGCGATGCAAGATTCTTCAACAGACCGACCGACCGACCGCCCACCCACCCTACCAACATCACGGTGATTCCTATATACTCCCTTCACACTATGTGTGGCGGGGGTATAAATAATTATGGAAGCTGACGATGGGGAAGTTGACGAGGAGGGGGGGGGAGGATGTAGGGGTTGCCGCCTCCCACACGATGGAGCTTTTGCATTTTTAGACTTGAAATAGAACGATCTGATGCATACTTGTGTGGAATATTCGTAAAACTGTCAATCCCCTAAGTATGCATGCCGAGTCTAAACCTATGGATAGGAACCAAGCGGAGGAAAGGTAAATTAAAAATTACCAAGCTGGGGAGGGTGAGGGAGGGGATATCTCCCCTCCACACAAGGGAGCTTTAATTAGGTCTATTTGCCTCCTTACTGCGGAAATTCAACGGTATGGTTCAGCGGCGTCAATTCGTTTTCATGATGGGGAGGGGGGCAGAACTTGGGGTTGGAGTTGGAATATCTGTGCAAGGGAGGGCGGAGCAACAGAGCAGGGGAGAGGGGTATCTCCCCTCCCACACCAGGGACATTTTTAGACCTGAAATTCGATCTGATTTAGTTTTGTTAGAACAGTCACAATTATTTGTAATAAAGCCAAGCAAGAAAGTACAAATTCAAGATATTTATGAATGACAATTAACCATGGTATGAGCCGGCTCTTATTCAGCATGTGAATTGATCCGATCTACTATTGTATACTATGTGTATGGATCTGTTTAGTGGTCACATTTAATTATGAGCACAAAACAGTGGGCATGGAATGGAAACGTGACAAATTAAAATCCATGTACATTCTTACAAAACTGGATAACAATAATATGTTATCAAGGTATGTATTATTTAAAAAAAAATTAAAAAAAAAACTGAATTCTTAAATTGTTGCATGTTTACCTCATTTACTGATCACTTGATTTGAAATGATTATTGTGCAATGTACCCAAATCTGAGGAAAAATGAGGGACGAACTGCCAGATTTTCATCAAAATGACATACATATTTTTCACCAAAAAATACACCTAAAAGGGGATGGTCATACTACGCCAAGAACGGTTGCCAACTTCCAGCAACCAGACATTAATGACAAAAATCGACAACCAATCAGGGACCAAACCCCAAAATTTTGATTGGCCAGCTTCTGAAATTTGAAAATAAGTACCAATTCATCTGAAGATGGCTGTGTTATTCTTTGATGTTCAATTAAATGTATATATATTAGAAGGAGCAGAATGAGCAGAATTGTAGTTAATTCTATTTATTCTCACACAACAAGCATAAGTCTATAAGGTCAACTATTCATCTTCAGTTCTCTAAGCTCCCCTCTTAACACTGGCGTAGCCAGAATTTGATCTTAGGGAGGTGGTTAGTATGTGAGGGAGTGAAGCGACAAGCCCAAGCGAGCGGAGCAAGGGGGGGGGGGGGTGGTGTGGGGGAGAGAAGGTGTGGGAGGGGGTGTCCCCTTCAACGATGAGAACTTCTTGCATTTTGATGTTGTAAATGGTTCAATTTGATGCATGTTTTTGCATGTTTTCTCGACATAACAGCCCCACTGGTTTAAAGGGGAAGACTAGTAACTGATCAGTGGGAATCAGTGGAAATACTGGGAGATGATTGTTCCAATCCTTATGGGATTCATTCAAGAGTACATTATCATATCTATTGTTGTGTGAAAACTATTTGCTTCAGAATGGTCTCATATTCAAGTAATGTGCAGTTTAATGTTTCCAGGTAAGCGTCCCTGGTCAGTGACGGGGCATTAATCTGCACATTACTTGAATATGAGACCGTTCTGAAGCAAATGATTTTCACACAACAGTAGATATATAATGTACACTTAAATGAATCCCACAAGGATTGGAACAATCATCCCCCAGCATTCACACTGATTCCCACTGATCAGGTACTAGCCTTCCCCTTTAAGGGTAGCATCATTTTGATGTAGATTATTTTTAACAATTTTGCCTATAGAAATGTTACCATTCTGATAAATTTACTGTATTAATTCTTACAATGAATATCATGAACACTATCTGTCAAACAGAAAAAGCAAGAAAATGAGGGTGTAGGAGAGGGGTATTTCTCGTCCCACAGGAGGGTGATTCAACACATTTTCAGGCCTGACATTCAGCAATCTGGTGCAAACTTTTGGTGAAATACTTAGAATGTTATTTCCAACGCCCCCCCCCCAAAAAAAAATGGAAACAAGTGTTGTTGTTGTTTTTTTTTTTCACCTAAGTGTTACTTTATAGCTAAATCATGGAATCTCACCTCTTATTCCGCGTGTGTATCATCATCACTATGTAGTAGTGTGTACAAGGTCTAATGGAACTTTTACGCTTTTAGAATCGAAACATAGTGATCTGAAGCATTACTTTATTTGGAAAATTCAGAAATTGTCATTCCCCAAAGTGTGCTAAGTCTATAGAGGGTACCATATTCAACAAAATCAATGGTGAACACTTGTTTTGGAATATCTGGAAATATGTCAATCAGAGAAATGTAGCAAATATACACGTGAAAGGAGACAAGGCAGGAGGATAATAATGATAATTAATAAGTATAATAATAGCACCCCTAGCTACGCCGGTGCCAGGTGTTAAAACGTGATATAAATCTTTGTAGTCTGGCTCGTGATTGCAGGCTTGCAGACCGGCTGTATGACTGTGTTGATACACGCACTATCTTCGTAGTCCTGCTCGCAACTGCAGGGTGTACATGACTGTGTGGCACTGATTAACGAGCTGCTGGCATGGACATTGAAGCGTGCTCAGCGTACTTCGCTTCAGTATTCAATCCAGTCGGTACATGGATCAGTGTCCATACGTGCCAGCTCTCTAGGGAGCAACTACAGCACTTACTTGCGATGCATATTGTCTGCTCGCTACAAAGAGCAAAGCTTTCCTCATGTGCATTGTGCGATCTTTTAGTATGTATCTTGCAATAACTTGTGCTGGATTTTTGTGCAACTCTGAGCAATGATGTTGCCCATCTGGTCCATGTTCCACGCTGTCCCGTTTAAAAAAAAAAAAAAAAAAAAAAGTTGCAGGGGTGTGCTCGTGTATTGCACCCGTCCTCGATCAGCACTGTGTTTAGTGTGCACCATCTTTCTTTTAGAGATCAAAACTGTGCAAAAAAAAAGCCCAAAAAATGGGGGTTGGCCCCCATTTTTGGGGCTTTTTTTTTGCACAGTTTTGGTGCGCCCCCCCCCCCCCCTACGAAGAGACTTAATAGGCGATTATAGGTATAGCTGATCACCATGACTTAATTATTGATTTAGTCAAAACAAAAAACACAGGACGAGGCTGGTTTCCGGTACTGTCTGCTTATAAACAATACAATACATAAAGCAAAACAAACAACAAAAACACGAATGTACTAGTACACGATTGTTTGCCACAGCCACGGAAGCGTAGTCTGCTAGTGCGCCGCAGTATGATTAGCGCTACAGCCGCTGAATTAGAAGTATGTTTGCAACAGAACCACAAAATATGCAGTTGTTTTGCATTGTACTGACGAAAGTAGGTCGATAGATCTAGCACATCTCGAGCTCAACGAAAATCTGCATATACGCGTACCGTGAAGATCCTGCACAATACGTAGGATCTTAGATCTAACGTTGGTATTCATTGACATGGAAATTCTGACACAGAGGATTTTCTGCAGTGCCCGTGCAGTGGGACTGTCCAAGGTGAAGGTCGTGTTTTGTATGCATTATTTCAAGTCTTGTATGTTTCGTGTATGATCGGCTTTGTAAAGAATAGGTCGCAAGTCTACATGTCGAAATTCTAGACCTAGTAGACACTCTAGTCAGTGTGCGGTAAGTACAAACGACCCGCTGTAACATCACTTAGGACTGTTGGTTAGAAAGATCTTACTGTCGTACTCAGTGCTGTAGAATTAAACTCTTTACTTTCTGTAGAGGCCTACTAAACCATTAATTAATATGAATTGACGAACTAGCTCTACGTAGGCCTACACACGTCAGAAATCACTGGTTTCCTTGCGTATTCTTTGGCAAGATATGCATAGCACACAGTCGCAGTTCCAGCGGTCGGTTACTTGCCCTCGCTGGCGATGGCTTGATGGGCAGGCCGAGGCACCGGGCGCGCAGGGTGGGATTGAGACTGCTGTCTAGGTGTTTGCGTGCAACAGTTGCGTAAGCAATGCATGCCGATCGTGAATTTCATGCAAAGAAAACACCCTAACTAGATGAAAAGAAACGCATAACCAAATGTTACAGAAAGTGAGCAGTTAACAGACAAACATTTGTGAAAACTTAAAGTTGATTTGGGAGGAAGTTAAAGTTGATTTCAACTTTGGGTCTCTTGATAAAACGGACTTGAAGTTGATTGGAAGTTAATCATTGATTAATGGACTTAGAGTTGATTTGAGAGGTTAATCATAGATTATCTTGACTTAAAGTTAATTTTATCTTTTGAAGAAACGGGGCCCAGGTGAGCTAATAATTTTCTTTTGCTTGCGCATTCTTTCTAGAACTTGCAATGAGGCAAACCTGTCATAAGGGTCTTCATATTGTTTTGATCAGCGTCTTTTGATTTGAAGGAGCTCTGTCCATCCATAATGCGATCTGACTTCCTCTCCACAGCCATCTTCAGGTTGCACACCAAGCCATCTGCATCCTCTTTATAATGCTGCATGAAAACAAAACATACGTCACTGCTACCAATACATCTTTTAATACAGTGGTCACTCGGGAGGGGTCAGGAGACAAATTTTACTCCCATCTAAGCAGGGCTCCCGATTATATAAAGCAGTGGCTGATATTAGCCCCTGCAAACTACCCACACAAAATGAAGCCGAGTATGTGGGCATTACACTAAGTAAAACCATGAACAGTTATACAAATTGTAAATCCCACTGATATCCATGGCAACAAGTACACCAACGATACAATATGCAGACACAAAAATTGATAAGAAAAAAGGACACAAAAGTCCCATGGTTTGGGCAAATGCATCACCAAAACAAATCTTCATTCATTGATCCATTAAATTAGCCCACACTATATAAAGTAATGATGTCAATGACCTGCAGAAAGAGAAGCAGCATTGACAACTTAAACATGTTTCTGTTGATTTGATGTTATTTCTCTTCATGGATACAGCAGAATCTTATGATCCAGTATATATGGAATAATGAAGGTTTGTGTAACTTTTCCATGTTACCGACAAAACAGAGTGGGAATAACAGATTTTAGGAGGAAACTTTACAGTGTGTGCAGAATAGAACTATGGTGTATTGAAATGCACATGAAAACTAATGCATGGGAATGATCGTAGTCACAGTTTACAGTATTTGTACAACTGAAGAGTTTTGCATGGAGTCAAAAACGTGCTGGTATCATCCATTGCGCATGTGCAGTTCACTGAAAATGTACCAGACTGCACCAAAGTTAATTCATAACACTAAAGCCTATTTTCCATCACTACGTGTATATATGCATCCCTCATGTGTAGGTTACTTCAGGTATAAAAGATAGCGTAGACAGCAACGCAGCGTATGCCTTGAAGGGCGAGGTTGTTTACAGTAACCATGTGCAAGTCAATGTCAATATCAACAATTTCCTTTACCGAGTTGGTTCCCAACTAGGTGAGTGATTGGAGAAAAGCTGGTAGTATTTCCTGCCATTTTCATGCAATTTGGTATTACAGTGGAAAACAAAATATCTCTACATGGGTATGAAAGTACAATGTAGGAATGCACGTCAGTGACACTTCATTTCCCCCCTAGGTTGAGTAATCACACACAAATTTGAGAAAGATCTAGAGCTTGAAATATTTTGTTTGTCAGAGCATATTTCTACAGACTTCTATAGTTAAACTTTGTAATCTGCTTTATTCTGTTATCAGCAGGGACTGGTTCTGAATGCGTTGCACTCTTCTACTACTAGTGGACAAGTGGATCATGCAACCCTATGAGAGAGGTGAATTCCTGACAAGGCTTTGAGCTCATTGATTGACTGGAAAGCTGTAAGTATCAATCCTTAAAATTTTCTGAAAGTTAATTATTTAAAAGGTTATTCTATGTATCATCTATACCCAGTTTTAGAACTCAAACATACTATTGTGGGAAGGGAAAAAAAAATTTGGTGGGGACGTGGTGGTAGTGGTATTTAAATCACAATATCTATACATGGTACATTTTTATCCTTATGATGACACGTCATGTACTTTGAATGCTTATTTTCCTGATACCAAGTGTGAAATTTTTGTGAATTTATATTTTTTCTAGTGTCTCAAATCTGCCTCCCTCAGACAAAATATAAATTCTTCTCTTTCTTCTTTGTAAAGGATTGTCCCATACTTTTAGTTAGTATTATGTGATGCAGCATTGGCAAATCAAGATCAAAAAAATTGCATGATATATGTCATATGAATCCAAAACCCTGAACGTACAGAAAGCTCTTTCAAAACCAAAGTTGATTTTAAGTCAAATAACGGCCAATGCAAGTGTCGGTATGGAAACCAAAAATGCAAGTAAATATTTAACTTAAAAGTTATCACCATTGCCCATCATTTTTTTTTATTAAGTCCTGAGAGATTTGACTTCATTAATTGGCAGAGTGACTTCTATTTGCAACATGCATTTGTCTTAAGTTAAAGGGTGTGTGCAGTTCTGGTCGAGTTGAGGATTTAGCTTATTAACGTTTTGCAAGATATTCAGAAACCACTCTATGAGATGTCAAAGAGAATGCAGTTCTAAGGGGTATCAAAAGTTTATTCGATGAAAATCAGTTTTGAAATGGCTGAGATATCCAAAAACAAGGTGAAACAAAGAGATCCTAATAAAGTTGTGGCATGTCGCCTTTTATTATTAGCACTTTTTGGGATATCTCAGCCATTTGAAAACCAATTTTCATCAAATAAACGTTGAATCCTTTTTAAAATTACATACTCTTTCATATTTCAAAAGAAGCTTTTCATTATCTCACTTAGGAATGTTCAAAACATGAATCCCTACCTCAACCAATACTGTACAGTCCCTTTAAGCTAGATATCAAAATTACACAAGAGACCCGGGGGTCACGCGCTCACCTGAGTATCGCAATTTCACCTTCCATGCATTCTTGCACACTCATACCTGAGAACATTGGAAACTTATGTCTGCATATATGGGTCCCCCTCCTCAACTCCAGGGTGGAGGGGGGGGGGGGGGGGGGGCAGGCAGCCCTGGATCTGCAATGAACAAACTTGGAACTAAAGTCATCAATGTACAAACTCATGGTATTAATTTTGCTTTACCATTTCTGGTTCTAGAGTAGAAGATTTCAAATATTCCTTAATGTGGGGGGGGGGGGGGGCGCCAAGGGGCCCCCAAGAGGAACATGGCGCCCATTTGAAGGAATGGAGATTCTATCCCCCTAGGGATGCTACCTGCTAAGTTTGGTCTAAATTCATCATGAGGTTTTCAAAAAGAAAATGAACATGTACAATTCAGGTCCCATTAGGACCCATCCCCATCCCCTCTCCTGGGTCCCAAAGAGGGGGGGGGGGGGGGGTAACCCCTGATTCCACCAATCCCATGAACAAACTTAAAACTACAGTCATCAATGTACTAACTCACAGTATTATCTAAGCCCTGTCACTTCTGATTCTAGAGAAGATTTTTAAAGATACCTTAATTTTAGGGGGTTTGGGCCCCCTGGGGGCCCCCAGGTGGGCCATGGTGCCCATTTGAACAAATTGAGATCCTATCCCCTAGGGATGCTACCTACCAAATTTGGTGAAAATCAGACATGGGATCTCAAAGTGAAGATGAAAATGTACAATTTAGGCCCCATTAGGACTCCTCCCAAGCCCTCTCCCCTGGGTCCCAAGGGGGGCACCCCTGATTCCCCCCTGAACAAACTTGAAACTACAGTCATCAATGTACTAACTCATAGTATTAACTGAGCCCTATCACTTCTGGTTCTAGAGAAGAAGATTTTTAAAGATTTCTTAATTTTAGGGGGTTTGGGCCCCCCTGGGGCCCCCCAGGTGGGCCTTGGTGCCCATTTGAACAAATTGAGATCCTATCCCCCTAGGGATGCTACCTGCCAAGTTTGGTGAAAATCGGTCATGGGGTTCTCAAGAAGAAGATGAAAATGTAAAAAGTTTACGCACGACGGACGACGCACGCCGGACGCCGGACGAAGGGCGATCGCAATAGCTCACTTGAGCCTTTGGCTCAGGTGAGCTAAAAATAACATCACTTGGGCTAGATATGTAATGTGATCTGTAGCTTTCCTGTAATACAGACCTCTACTACCCCCACATGGCATGTCTTTTCTTTTTATTTGCAATATAATCTTTTACTTTAAAATGTGCCCATCCTTGAGAGTCCATCAAGTTATGGTAGAGTCATTACAAAATTAATGTGATACGGAAAAAATACTCAACAAAGTAACAAACCATTTTTCATTTTATATGGTTTTTTTTTTCCCTCAGGAAGGGACAATTGCTGAGTTTTATTGGTCATGTGTCGTCAACAAGGAACATCTACAGTCACAGCTTTCGTCCTTTCTATTGGAGGATATGAAACCCTATTAATATACATTGTATGAAGCCATGGAAAACAGCTAGGGGACTGTCTTGTCCATGAATTGTAGCTACAGATGATCTGGATCCTTCAAATCTGTTCAACTGAACCATTATCTTTTCCAGCAACTTTGTGAATGACGTGTGACACATTCTGGGAGCCGGGCGCCTTCGAATGTTTCTACACATAAATGGCGCTATGCTGTTTCATCATCATCATCATCATCATCTTTGTTGTAGATCTCGACTTCTAGCCACATTACAATGGCAGATCCGCCATTTTTTTATTTTTTTTTAAGGATTTGTGTATAATAGTCCGGTAGCCAGCGGGGGCCTAGCTGAAAAGGATACCAATTTTTATGTATACCGGTTGTCCCAAAAAAAGCAGAACGGTGGATTTTCAGTACACACACACACACTGTTTTTTCCTGGCCCGCGTCCAGTGTGAAAGCTGTATCTTTTGTTGACATGGATCACCGAGCTTACACAATATTCACCGTATGGATGGCGTGTCGCACTCAAATTATTATCTCATAAGTCGCAAAAAATTGAAAATGACCGCATTTATAGAAATTGGCATAGAATAAAAAGTACTGAACCAAATTTAATGATTTTGGTATCATTGTCTTTTGCGGAAGATTTTCTTGCTAATGATGCCAAAAAATATATCACTTTTAGAACGCAAGGTACTGAAAATCCACCGTACTGCTTTTTTTTGGGACACCCGGTATAGCAATTTAGTACATATGCCTCTGAGTATGGAAATGCACGTCTGGCTGGTCATCGGTGGTGGGTGTGGCCAGGAGGGCGATAAAAAGGACCCCCAAAAAAAATTAGGCTAGCCTAGCTGAAAAAGTCACCTCTTGAAACCTGCAGGACATTGTCAGGCATATAACCCAAGTTTCAATAAAACACCATTGCCAGACATTTTGGGTGGTGGGGCGTAGCCGCCACACACAAAATATTGGCATGTCAGAATTAGGCTAGCCTAGCTGAAGAAGTAACCCCATGAAAACCACTGGAACTGGTTCTTTACACTTACAGGACTAATGCATGACCATTGCCAGACAATGGCCAGGGCGGTGCCAGGGCGGTGAGTTGGCTCAGTCGGTAGCGCGTCTGCCTCACGATCACGCGGCCCGGGTTCGAACCCGAGTCTGGACTGAGCAATGTTGTGTGTAAACATACCGTCCCCTCTAGCAAGAGGCAAAACACTCTGTCCCTCAGATAGGACATAAAATGGAGGTCCCGTGTATGAGAGAGTCACAGCTCATGCACGTAAAAGACCGCGCTTCATTCATTCATCGCAAAGAGCAGGGTGTCTAACCCGGTGAAGTGGTCCCACCCCACGTCCAACTGGACCCCATGGAAGACCAACTTATTGTAGCTGAATATGGGCTATCCAGCCATCTTCACAGATGGAAAATGAACAACAATAACAACATTTTAAGTGGTGGGGGGTAGCTGCCAGACACAAAATATTGGCATGTCAGAATTAGGCTAGCCTAGCTGAAAAAGTAACCCATGAAAACCACTGGAACTTGTTCTTTACACTTACAGTTTAAAGGGGAAGGCTAGTAACTGATCAGTGGGAATCAGTGGAAATGCTGGGAGATGATTGTTCCAATCCTTATGGGATTCATTCAAGAGTTCATTGTGTATCTATTGTCGTGTGAAAATGATTTGCTTCAGAATGGTCTCATATTCAAGTAATGTGCAGTTTAATGCTTCCAGGTTAGCGTCCCTGGTCAGTGACGGAGCATTAATCTGCATATTACTTGTATATGAGACCGTTCTGAAGCAAATCATTTTCACACAACAATAGATATACAATGAACTCTTGAATGAATCCCATCAGGATTGGAACAATCATCTCCCAGCATTTCCACTGATTCCCACTGATCAGTTACTAGCCTTCCCCTTTAATGCATGACCATTGCCAGACATTTTAAGTGGTGGGGGGTAGCCGCCAGACGCCCCCAAAGACCCAAGTCTTTCCAGCTAGGCAAGGCTAGCTGAAAAAGTAACCCCATGAAAACCACTGGAACTTGTTCTTTACATTTACAGGACAAATGCATATACCATTGCCAGACGTTTTAAGTGGTGGGGGGTAGCCGCCAGAAGCCCCCAAAGACCCAACTCTTACCAGCTAGGCTAGCCTAGCTGAAAAGTAACCCCATGAAACCCACTGGAACTTGTTCTTTACACTTACAGAATAAATGCCTGACCGTTGCCAGACGCTTTAAGTGGTGGGGCGTAGCCCCCAGACGCCCTCAAAGACCCAATTTTACCAGTTAGGGTAGCCTAGCTGAAAAAGTAACCCCATGAAAACCACTGGAACTTGTTCTTTACACTTACTACAGGACAAATACATGACCATTGCCAGACATTTAAAGTGGTGGGGGTAGCCGCCAGATGCCCCAAAGACCCAACTCTTACCAGCTAGGCTAGCCTAGCTGAAAAGTAACCCCATGAAACCCACTGGAACTTGTTCTTTACACTTACAGAATAAATGCCTGACCGTTGCCAGACGCTTTAAGTGGTGGGGCGTAGCCCCTAGACGCCCTCAAAGACCCAATTTTACCAGCTAGGTTAGCCTAGCTGAAAAAGTAACCCCATGAAAACCATTGGAACTTGTTCTTTACACTTACAGGACAAATACATGACCATTTCCAGACGTTTAAAGTGGTGGGGGTAGCCGCCAGACGCCCCAAAGACCCAACTCTTACCAGCTAGGCTAGCCTAGCTGAAAAAGTAACCCCATGAAACCCACTGGAACTTGTTCTTTACACTTACAGAATAAATGCATGACCATTGCCAGATGCTTTAAGTGGTGGAGCGTAGCCCCCAGACGCAATTTTACCAGCTAGGCTAGCCTAGCTAGAAAATTAACCTCCTGAAACCCATTTGAACTTGTTCTTTACACTAAAAGGATAAATGAATGGTTGTTGCCAAACGTTTTACGGGTTGGGGCTCAGCCGCCAGACACCCTCAAAGACCCAATTTACATAACCTAGTGAAACCCATATGAACTTGTTTTTTCACTCAACAGTTCCATGAATGACCTTTGTTAGACTTTTCGAGTAGTGGGGTGAATTCAGCTGCCAGACAGCCCGGAGTCACCATCTCCATGCGCGTGCACGCAAGCACACAAACACACACACACACACACACACGCACGCACACGCACACACACACACGCACATGAACACACACACATACATACACAGACACCAACACCACAACCACAACCATCACAATCACCAATAATGGTAACGACGATGGACCCTTCCATCGCCAAGTAAAGTGGTTATGTCATCTTCCGTAGGGATATTGCCACCCTCTTTTATTAATGGGGGAGTTTCTTGAGCACACAGGGACACATGCTGTGAAATATCAATAGGGCAAGTGTTGAGACGAAATACTGTAGAAATATGAGAATATACAGTGCTGTGGTTTTGGTAAAAGAAATAGGGTATCTGTATTTGTCCTCAGTGATAACCAAAAAACTGATTTGGAAAGAATAATAGACAGCAAAAAAGAATTGCCCAATCCAGTCGCAGCGGACGGGTGCAATTAACTCACCGTTTTCATTTTGACCTGACCTCGCTTTCCTCTTGAATGAACACGTTTCACACGAAAACCGCTAGGAAAGTGTCGCAGCAAAACTGCTGTAACTTTACTATTAATTCATATTTTTTGATAATCCAAACGGTCATGAAAAGTAAAAACCTCATTTTAATCTGCCATTATGTTACCGTTTTTAAATAACGATGATAAAATATTCTAAACTGGAGCATAACTTCGCTCTTAAAACAGAAAATAATTGTCATAAATCGTTGCTAAAATTTCACATTCTGACTTCGTGAACAACAAAAAATTTTCAAGTATGTTACTAAGTATGTATTTCTTTACGAAACTCTAAAATATCACACTCGAGAAGTCATGCGTCCGAATATGTCTGGAAATAATCAAAAGAGGTGCACTTTCTACCTTCGTTCCGAGCACGAAATTTCATTGTCATTCGCACACGGGAAGACAGGGTACAGTCCCATGTACCCACATCTTTGTTGCGCTCACGTCACCTGTACTTCAGTGCCATACGGCACTGCTGTGTATACTCTGATCGTAACTCGTACTGGGAATTCGTAGTTGTAATGTTACCGGTACTTACTAGTGCAGTAAAATCTGCGTAAAGTCCAAATAATCCAATGTCATGAATTTGCAACTGGTATCATTGCTGCAGAGCTGCCAACCTTTGGAAGCACAAATTAGTACTCAGCAGCTCCAAAATTCATATTTTTCCACCAGAATTCGTATTTTTTCCATCTCCCTCTTTTTGCTATTTTGAATTAAACTCGTCGACTTATGAGGCCTACAGGCTCTAAACATAACATTACGACACATGCCGAAGTATCAAGCTGGTCACCAGTACGATAAAGATTCCAAACTACGCAATGTTCAGCGTTGATTGATTGCTTTCTCGCAATGAATGTGTAGGAGTGCAACTGTACATGTACAGTCAAACCTGTCTATAGCGGCCACCTAAGGGAGACGGGAAAAGTGGCTGTTATAGACAGGTAATCCAACTTTGTGTGCATTGCTTACATGTACATGTATCATTGTTGTATCCTTACATGTACATGTATGTGTGTACATATGCACACACTGTGTGTATATGAAATTGTTGCACAGTAGTATGTGTATTGTCATGAAGAAAGCTTTAATAACGCTAGTGCATTATTATGACTGAATGAGGAATGAATGCAGTGGTGGCGATCACTGAACATTGCCTGCACGGCTACAATGCAGAAAAATAAGCTGAAATATCGGCTCGGCTACGGCTCCATTGGGTTTTTGGCCGCTATAGACAGGTTGAAATCTACCGCGGGAAACAAAATTTGTGGCCGCTGGCCGCATAAGACAGGTGGCCGCTATACACAGGTTCTTTAACAGGGCTTTTTTCTCGGGGGGATTTTTCAGTGGCCGCTATAGACAGGTGGTCGCTATAGACAGGTGGCCGCTAAGGCAGGTTTTACTGTATGTACCTCCAGAAACTTGCTGGGCTGGTTATGGAAGCTTCCACTATCTAGCAGGGGAGGGGGAATGCTTTCATCTTCTCAAGAGAGCTTCTGTGTGAGCGAATGCAAAACTTTGTTCGGTGTTTCCAATTATTGTTTACTATAAAACATAATCATGCGTTGTTTTCAGGCTTTTTCATTTTACTAGATTTTAAACATCAGTATTTTCCTAAGTATTCCAATTCCTTTTACCCTGACTGGAATTGGAAAGTCTGCTATAACGATGATCGCAAAATGCCGTGCTGTGTGTGGTTGCGCCAATGTGCAAACACGTGGTTTCACTTTCAAGTTTAAAGGAATGCGCCATGTGCTCCTGCCTAAGAGGTTACTGCAAGTTCAATGGATCGAATGCGCCATAGCTGAGCTAAATGGCTTGTTTACGGTAAACATGCAGTTTACGTTCGATACGAAGAAATCATTACGTCTTTCACAAGGAAAAACATACAAAACAAACAAACAAAAAACACCTACAAACGAATGTTGACAGCCAAAACTTTGAAATGTAATAAGCAGTTATGATGAGCGTAAACTGAAATTGTCATGATTTTGCTGTCTAACCAGGTGATGACTGCATCTCATTGGACCTACTCGTAGTGAATTTGTCTGGGCATACGAGACCTTATAAGTATTTCTGTGATTGCATTATAATTGACTGATTAATCGATCCTTTTTTCATTGTTCAGGGAACATAAGATATTCGATCAAGTACACTATATTCGACTGTTTGATGTTTCCTACTATGCGCCAAAATAAAGGCTATAGAATCACGATATCTTTGCAATGATTCCTTTAACAATTCAACTAGTAAATGAGCTGGTTCTTCGATCGATATTTCCAGGATATTTACACGCTCTTTATTCCAGTGCACGCATTCTTTCGTCTGGCACGCACCTGGGTATGGCACCTGCTTTTGTGGAAATTTCCACGAGGGGAGAGGGGTGGGGTGTCAAGTTTCTTCAAGCCGAAGAGAGACTGCATGTAACACAATCTCTTCGCTCTAATTTGTTGTCATTCGTGCTTTCCCCTTATTCTTTGCTGATATCAAACATTTAGATTTAACTTTACGAAGGTTGGTAGCACGTGGTTCTTTTTGTTGTGAGGTGTATGTAATTTCTTTTTTTATCATTCTTGGGAGGGGAAAGAAGAATAAGAGGGAAAGTGAAATAAAACGAACAGCACGTACGCTCAGTATTCACAGTAAGCCGTCTTTTTACACCAGCATAGTTATCATCATCACCATCAGACATCACTCAGATCATTTTAGCCTTTTCCTATCAACATCAAGAAACATGCATAGTCCCTCGAGATAAACACCTCTAGGAAAATAAATAACAAATACAAAGTATCAACACCTCCCAACACCACAAATGTTTAGAAAAGACAACACACAGCACACCGAAGCGGCTGGGATCAAACTTCGTCGCTTCGATTCGAAAAAGTATTGCAGCAAAGCGGAGAAATCGCCGTTACGAAAATAACAGTGCGAGACACTTGAAAGAATTACATTTAAATACTTCAAAGTATAAAGGGAACGGATAAAGTGATATAAAATGGAAGAAATCGTACCAAACAAGGTGTGAGAAACGACAGAAATAGAACGATAAGTTTAGTAGTAGGCTTAGGCCCTAGCAAAAGTTTGCAGCACCGAAAGCTACGTGAAAATAAATACACATTGGAAACTCGGTATTGCGACGAGATCCTTGGGATCAAGTCAATAAATGATACAAAACAAAGGAAATTAATTCATTTTGACCGGAAAATAGTTTGTTATAAGTATTCTGTTATATGAGATCTCCTTTAATAGGCCTAGAAGTACATCAAGTTTCCACGATACTCTGAAAAGAAAGTTTGAACGCTTTTCACCTGCAAATACTGCAGTGCACATCGATACACAAACAGAAACTCACCTCTTCCTTGCAGAAAAATGATGCAATAACGTTACAAAAAACACACACAACACTCTAAAAATCATTTCGTACTTGGGAGGCAAGGGGAAAGCGGATGAAGAAGAAGAGAAAAAGAAGCAGATATTGCACAACGGAACGCTTCTACCCCGATTCAAAACGAAATAGGGTACTGTAGTGACAGCTGGCTACAGTGTGTAGCTAAGCTACTATACTCACGCTCCCCAGCCGGCCACACATGGGGATACCAGGGCGATCGATGTACACATCCAGGGTCCGTAGGCGACAGGCATTCATGCGCGCGAAGTTCCGTTCGGTGTACACAGTACACAAGCAGCGAATTGCGTGTGCGCACACTTTTCTATTCAGCGCTTTCCACACATGGTGCGTACGCGTTGCATCGATATCCCAGCCGAGTATAGAATGATAACATTGCACATGCGATGTGCGTTTGCCATTTTTTTACCCATTATTTTTTCCCACTGTGAATTCGTACTTTGTAAGGATGTTTTCGTATTTTCGAATTCCCTTCGATTTTTCGTAACAAATACGAATTTTTCGGAAAGTTTGGCAGCTCTGTAGCTGCTATCACAGCTGGTATCATAGCTGATAGATATTCACATTTTTGCTACTTTCTTTTTAATAGGCCAGTTCTGATAACGTAAGCTTGTTTTTGAGGTGGCGAAGTCCCTTGCAGCACACTGCTACATTGTACTTATCGACACCCCGCGGCCCACTCTCATAGCATGCATGTACAGTGTATATGTACTAGGCATCCGCAGCATGCACCCACCTCGCACCGCACAGTAACAGCACGCTGCATTACACCAACCAATCAGCTCGCTGGATCGAAGCAGCATGGGAAAGTCCATTCATTGCGCAAGCGCAAATCAGTTTTTCTTACAATATGACGTCATTATTCTCGTTTGCTGCTCCCGTATAATTTGAGATTTCTGACAAGATACCTCATTTATTTTCACTTGTAACTTCAAAAATAGGTCTTCAGCAAAGCGAACACCACTCTGCTAACATCCGCCCATGTCTAATGAATATGTATGTTAAGTTTCATGAATATTAAGTGGTGCGACCAGATGTGTCTGGAAATAATTGAAGGGTAATTTTCCGAGACAGGGAAACATGAAATGTTGAATAACTTAAAAAGTTCTCAATCGTTTCTCATGATTTTTCGTATGTAGATAGAAATCATCATTTTACATTGATACTGAAAGTTTGAGCGATTTTGGTCAATGTATAGCAGAGATATGAGGAGGTGAAATTTTGGTGAAAATGAGAACGCCCGATTCGCACTGCCTCAATGACGGTTGGAAATTCAAAACATTTCTTGGGTTTTGGGGAGTTAATTATAGTCGTCCGCTACGCTGAATCAAACATGTGGGGATTTTTCTCAAACATGTTCTCATTTGATATGCAGCGTAAAACAAACAAACAAACAAACAAAAAAGACAGGGCCGGGTACAGGATCCGAATGGATATTGGTGGGATGGGCGTAAACCCGCGGGTATTATAACATACTGACATGAAAAAAAAAAACAAGACAAAAACTACTTTCTTTCTGTGCCCTGGGGAGAAATATTCATCAATTGCAGTTTGGAAATGTTTGAAAATCACAACTTTTGATGAAATCGTGTCCTACAGTATCTCCCCTTACGCTATGAAGGCTTTTTTATAATTAAGTTTCTTTCCTCTATGACCATGATAAAACAAACCCCTGATTATTAAAACAAAAGACAATCAAAACTTGGCAAATGTACGGTTTGGACATTAGCAGAACGGAATACATTCACAGTTTTTGTAAACACTTGATACATTTGTCTAATACTCCATCAAGCTCATAAAAAACAAAATTCTACTGCAACAAGAAATCCATTCTGTAACTCGGTGTACATAGCTTAAAATGCTAACTTTTTAAAGAAAATGCTCCAGCTCTTAAATGTACTTTAAAATGGAAAGTAAGGCTCAACACCTTTGGCCTATGACTTTATAGGTACCGTATTACCTTGCAGTTGAGGAGATGGGTAAAGACAAATTATAAATGAAATAAAACTTCTAGGAACATGCTTCACATGAACTCACCGTTTTCTTCTCTTAAGAAAGAAACGAAATCTGAAAACTGTTCAAGAGTGCAAACTGCAATTGATGAATATTTCTCCCCAGGGCACAGAAAGAAAGTAGTTTTTGTCTTGTTTTTTTCACGTCAGTATGTTATAATACCCGCGGGTTTACGCCCATCCCACCAATTTCCATCCGGATCCTGTACCCGGCCCTGTCTTTTTCTTTTTCTTTTTCTTTTTGTACACTGCATATCAAATGAGAACATGTTTAAGAAAAATCCCCACATGTTTATTATTCTTTCCAAATAAGTTTTTTGGTTATCACTGAGGACAAATACAGATACAGTATTCATCGCATAATCGGGACAGGTTGGGAGTAGCAAACACGGCCCCTTTAAGCGGGGTGCCCGATTTCGCGATGAGCACTCACCATACACTAACGGCATACGACACGTATATGTAGTGCACACACACACATGCATACTGACGTACTGTACATGTACTGTACATGTACCCCTCGGCGCGACCCTCTAGCTCTCCCTGCACATTGCTTTGCTTATATGTAGGGGAGAAGAATGTTCGCGGAAGCATGTGTTTCGCAATGGCATGGATACTTATACACGGTGCTTTCGTGGCTATGCATGTACGTGTACTGGATGGACGGAGGTCAAAACACACCAGTCCGAAGCTTGCTTGGTAAGTTTGATGTATTAAAACGACAACTGATAGGGAATCTTTGAAATATTGCTGTGGTATTTTGGTAGATTTTTTGTGTAAAATATCAACAAAATCAAAGATCGCTTGAAGAAAAATTGTCCCGTTTATCAGAGGTCCCCGCCCGATTATCCAGTGAAAATAACATGCATTGGAAATGTTTCTGGGAAGCGTATGTCATTTAAGCGAGGTTCCCGATTATCAGATGCCCGATTATGCGATGAATACTGTACCCTATTTCTTTTACCAAAACCACAGCACTGTATATTCTCATATTTCTACAGTATTTCGTCTCAACACTAGCCCTATATGATATTTCAAAGCATGTGTCCCTGTGCGCTCAAGAAACTCCCCCATTAATACATGTAAAAGAGGGTGGCAATATCCCTACGAAAGATGACAGAACCATTTTACTTGGCGATGGAAGGGTCCATCGTCATTACATACCATTATTGGTGATTGTGATGGTTGTGGTTGTGGTGTTGGTGTCTGTGTATGTGTGTGTGTGCGTGTGTGTGTGCGTGTGTGTGTGTGCTTGCGTGCATGCGCATGGAGATGGTGTCTCCGGGCTGTCTGGCAGTTGAATTCACCCCACTACTTGAAAAGTCTAACAAAGGTCATTCATGCAACAGTTGAGTTAAAAAACAAGTTCATGTGGGTTTCACTAGGTTATAGTTACTCTTTAGGTAGGCTACCCTAGCTGGAAAAATTGGGTCTTTGAGGGCGTCTGGTGGTAGCCTTTTGTCAAGGCCCTCTCGCTGTATGGTGAAGAGAGCCCAGCTGAGTGGGGTTGCGCGAGGGCCTTTTGAGATCTGCTTCGCATCCTTTTGTTAGCCCTTTGAATTACCGACTTTTGCTCCCCGATTTCGGGAGCAAAAGTCGGGGTCCAATCAGCGTGTCTGTCTGCTCGAACCCGATTTGAATAGAGCAAATGCACGCCGCTGCCGCAGACCTCACAGAACTCTACACACAGAGTGTGTAGAGTTCCGTGGCAGACCTCCTCGGGTGGTCAGTGATGCAAGCGAACAGGCATGACCACCAAGGCTGAGGATGCGGGGAGCGCGCCATTCCATTGGTTGACCGGAAGCCATTAAAATGAGTATTCAGAAGGGTTCACGTGTCATGAATAATAATGTGTGAAGCAGATCTCAAAAGGCCCTCGCGCTGGCGCGCTCGGCTGGGCTCGCTTCGCTCGCCCATTACAGCGAGAGGGCCTTGACAAAAGGCTAGTCTGGTGGCTGATCCCCAACACGTAAAACGTTTGGCAACAACCATTCATTTATCCCTTTAGTGTACAGAACAAGTTCAAATGGGTTTCAGGAAGTTACTTTTCTAGCTAGGCTAGCCTAGCTGGTAAAATTGGGTTTTTGAGGGCTTCTGGGGGCTATGCCCCATCACTTAAAGCGTCTGGCAACGGTCATGCATTTATTCTGTACGTGTAAAGAACAAGTTCCAGTGGTTTTCATGGGGTTACTTTTTCAGCTAGGCTAGGCAATGGTCATGCATTTGTCCTCTAAGTGTAAAGAACAAGTTCCAGTGGTTTTCATGGGGTTACTTTTTCAGCTAGGCTAGCCGAGCTGGAAAGAGTTGGGTCTTTGGGGGCATCTGGCGGCTACCACCCACCACTAATAATGTCTGGCAATGGTCATGCATTAGTCCTGTAAGTGTAAAGAACAAGTTCCAGTGGTTTTCGTGGGGTTACTTTTTCAGCTGGGCTAGCCTAATTCTGACATGCCAATATTTTCCATCTGGCGGCTATGCCCCACCACCCAAAATGTCTGGCAATGGTGTTTTATTGAATCTTGGGTTATGCCTGATAATGTCCCACAGGTTTCAAGAGGTGACTTTTTCAGCTACGCTAGCCTAATTTTGGGGGGTCCTTTTTATCGCCCTCCTGGCCACACCCACCACCGATGACCAGCCAGACGTGCATTTCCATACTCAGGGGCATATGTACTAAAATTGCTATATATACATAAAAAATGGTAACCTTTTCAGATAGGCTGACCCCCGCTGGCTCCCGGACTATAAGCTAGTGGGATCTGCAAAGT
This sequence comes from Diadema setosum, assembly GCF_964275005.1. Lineage (NCBI taxonomy): Eukaryota > Metazoa > Echinodermata > Echinoidea > Diadematoida > Diadematidae > Diadema > Diadema setosum. Next base: position 16,371,790 of record NC_092691.1, read on the forward strand.
CCTGTGGCATAATTCTGTCTTGCAATTTCTGAATAAGCCTAGTCAGCAGTAATGTAACAATTTATTCATCTCCAACCTCCACATAACAAGTCCACACAAATACCACAACAGTTGTTTCAGAGGTGATAAGGGAATAAAAAGTTACTTTTGATTTTGGTCTCCCTGTGTACCAACAATGGTATTCTTTCATAAGTCATTTAACATGAAAGTTAAGGCATTGTTGTACAAACATTTTACTGTGAATGTGTTGATAGCAAGTACAAGAGTATGCTGTTAGCAGACTCCTGGAAACTTAATCTTTGCCTGGTGAATACTTTTACCTCGAAACCCAACTCTTTAACTTTTGACACTATATTGAATTTATCTCATTATTGTGAACGTTTGTGAGCTTATAATTTCATTTTTTTTTGTAATCATTCTGTATCAGATCACTAAGATAACCATGGTATTATGTGCATAATGAATAGCCGATTTGTTACATTATGTATTTGTTTTATCTGACTAGATTCAAATCAAAACCATCTAAGGCAATGAGTAAGCCATTTTAGTCATAGTCCTTGCTTGTTTCTCCACTTTTCTTTGTCGATGTAATTGTGTGTCAAAGTTTTATAAATATTTAGTCTCTTCCATCCCTCCTCTCAAATCCAAGTATGTTATCATACTTTTTCTTTCTTGCTCAATTTCTCTTGAACTTATTTTTCGCATAGCTCTCTTCTTGCACTGCTATGATTCTCTCATTTTCATTCTCCCTGGTGTGCATAATATGCTACTTTCTCTCCTTTCCATTCTCCGTGTTCTGCGTATGCTACTTCACTCTTGACCTTTAACATGGAAAAAAAAACACAAGGCAAGTGCCATAATGTGTCTCGCCCATTCGCGTACAAGAAATTGTACGCGAATGGGATATAACAGATTAAAAAAGAGATATAACAGATAAAGAGAAATATAAAAGGGTAAAAATTTATGGCTAAAAAGAAACGTGCCATAAAAACTTAACATTGGGCCCTTAAAGTTCATTGACCCCTGCCTGTGACCTTTGACTTTGTGGTGACCATCCACTCCCCCAAGGGACTTCTACCATCCAAGTTTGGTCACAAACCGACCTATGGATCAAAAGTTATATGACCCATAATAGAAACGCGCCATAAAAACTTAACATTGGGCTCTAAAAGTTCGTTGACCCATGCTTGTGACCATTGACCTTGTGGTGACCATCCACTCCCCAAGGGACATCTACCATCCAAGTTTAGTCACAAATGGAGTTATGGATCAAAAGTTATGACCCATAATTGAAACGCGCCATAAAAACTTAACATTGGGCTCTAAAAGTTTGTTGACCCCTGCTTGTGACCTTTGACCTTGTGGTGATCATCCACCCCCAAGGGACATCTACCATCCAAGTTTAGTCACAAACAGACCTATGGATCAAAAGTTATGACCCATAATAGAAACGCGCCATAAAAACTTAACGTTGGGCCCTAAAGTTCATTGACCCCTGCCTGTGAGCTTTGACCTTGAGGTGACCTTCATATATGGTAAAATGTGAAACTTTGTATGATCCCTCTTCCCTCGAAGTTTGATTGCAATTGAAGCCCGGAGTAAAGAGTTATTGAAGTTTCTGTAGCATTACGGACAGACGACGGACGGACAGACGGACGACGGATGGACGAACGACGGACGGAAAGTCTCCCCTCACCTGCGATGGACTTGACAAAAATGTGTTGTGTTGGAGGCTTAAAAGAGTATCTGAATGGGGTTGTCTCATGTTGTAATGTGTATGTTTCTACCATGAATTTGATTTGAATTTGAATAATTTTTCAGCTGCAAGAGAAGAGAAAGGCTACTGTATACATTGTATAAAGAAGAAAGATGCATATTAAGAATTTCATTGGTTTGTGATTTTATTCATTCATGACTTCAATTACCATTCTTCTATGTGATCTTAACACACCCAGATGTAAATGATTTGCCCTTCACTTGTGAATGTGATGTAGTGGTGTTGAAACCCAAGTACAGGCTTTCAGATAATTGGAAGAGTGTGTATTCATTGCAATTATTTTTTCCTCTGGCATTTTGACATTGCCTGATTAAATTGCATCTAATGTGAATATTTTTGTATCGGTTGACTTATTCAGAAGTGTCTCGAGTGTTGTAGTTGACTGATATTTTATCGAGTGCTATAGTTGATGGTTTTGTTGGCGCACTGTGAGTTTTGTGTATCTATTACTAAATATATTATATATACATGTAACCATATAATATTGATGCAGTAATAGTAGCAATAATAGTGACTTCTTGTATAGCGCACAGGTCCACCTTTTAGTGCTCATGGCACTTCAAAGATGAAAAGATAGATACATGTACATATATGTTCAAACATGTCAACAAAGAAGAAAATGGCAAACAAAAAACAATTATATATACCAAATAAAGAATACAATTTGTACAACATATAATAAATGAATAATACAATATTGTTCCGAACATTAATTTGACAGCAATTACTGTCCTAAGTGTGAGAGGAACAGATACGTTTTATATAGTATATGTATGAGATATGTACTACTGAATCATGTGTGTTACATGCCCTAGGTGGCGTATAGGTGAAACTAGCACAAAATTCTGTATGAGGTTCAACATATATTATATTGATAATTTCACCCTTTGAGAAGTCTTTATAATTATTATACTGGGCAACATACTTAACCTTGGCGTGTTACTAGTATAGATACTACATATGACATTTTCCTCACCCTCTTCCTCTTTATTTTCTTTTTTTTTCTTTCCTCCTTTCTTTCTTCCTTCCCTTCATTCCTACTTTTTTGCTCTTCTCTCTTTTCACTCTATGTAACATACGAGCACATCGCAAATTGTATCACTTCATTGCCATTATGACGCTTCTGTGTGAGGTCATCGCTATGATGACGTAACAATCATAAGCGCGCAACTCAGCAAGTGTAATGTATCCTTCCCAACTTGGGTCTGATCCGAATCAATCCCAACTTTGGGTTCAATTCCTAGCTCTGTATCATTCCCAAATTGCTTAATAGTGAAACAGTTCCTAACTATTTGGGAATGATCGATCCCACAACTGCCCCCGAGATCAACTGAATTGAACTTAGGATTGATCCCAGAGCTTGGAGAAACAGGCCCCAGTTTTGACCTTTGATTTCTACTTCAGTTTACACAGGAACAAGTACATTGCAGTAATATTGCCAGTCACATCATATTTTGTGGATGTGATAATAATATGTAAGTACTCACCTGTTAATTCAATTCAATTCAATTCAATTCAATTCAATTCAATTCAATTCATTTATTTCATTCTCATTTTTCTTCCAACAAAACATACACAAAGTAAATCAGGAATTCAATCATAAGCATATATACATTACAAAGTAAGAAAAATAAACAATAGTCAACAAACTAATAAAGATAAATTAAAAATACAAAGTGATGTTTAGAGGGGGAAAAAGAGAGGTGAGAGGTCCACTAAAAAGTGATGCTTGTAGATTGTGGACTACTCAAGAATTTTTTTTCAAAAATACTTGTATTGCAATTACAAGACATAACACAAAAATAATTAAGACAAAATGGAACAAACAACAGAGACACGACATCATGACATGACATAAATGAGGGGATATGATTGAAAGGAATAGGACAAAAACAAAATTAAAGGAAGAAATGAAAGAAAGAATGAGGGAGAATGTCTATACACTGAACAGGAGAAATGGAAGAGGGGATTGAGGAAGTACTTTGGACAGCTGGGAACCACTTTAGCAGGAACCCTGCTTAAGTGCAACGAAGCGTCATGTAACAAATTTTTCATGTGTTATTTCCACCACTTAATAGTCAGAACCATGAACCGCTTTATTGGGACAAATTTGGCTGAAACACTTCCACTGTTTTCATTAATGTCTAAAAATGATAAGTAAATCTTCCAACCAATTCCCGAGAGATTATGCCACCTGCAATGTAAACATTTGCCGTTAGGCAGTGAGATGTAGTACAGTAGAGGCGGTCAATCTTATCGAGCATTGTCTGTTTCTACTCATGCACTCATACACCCTACCACCCCTTCGATTCAGTGCAATGCGGAGAGTCACCTTCCTCACATGCAGCTCATACTCTTAATACTTATCCCTGTTCATGCATAGTATGCATTCAGTGCATGTGTCTGAGTGTGACAGCTCAACAAGGGGGCATGAATATAAATATGAGAAAATGGGTTCGTATGATCGTCCTAATCAGTGTCGTCGTAGTGTGAAGGTTGTTAACATGTAAAACAGTGTGTGTAGAAGTTAGCATAGCTGCCTCTTTCTATGCATTACAAGGAAGGCATTGTGACTTTACGTAAAACTCTAAAAAAGAGGATATTTTGTGGATCAAATGAATGAAAGTTTGTTCCGATGATGCATTTGCCAAAATTATGAGACTGCTGTGTCTTTTCTTATTGCCATTTTGTGTCTGCATGCCGTAGCGCGCGTATATACTCGTTGCTGTGGTTGTTGGCGGGTTCGATAGAACTGTGCATGGTTTAGTGTAATGCCAACATACTGGGCTTCATGTTGTGTGGTTCGCACAGGCCAATAACAGCCAATGCTTAAACAGGAGAAAAACTTATCTCCCGACCCCTCCAGATTACGCGGGGAGCTTTGTAATACCATATGTGTCCACTACACTTACTCTTCCACTTTAATTTCATATATAAAACGAATCATAAAAGCACTTGGTTGCAGATAAATCAATGATTTTAGTAGCACATGTCGGGTGGCTAAAGAAATCAGCGTTTCGAGAAAACAGCCTTCAAAGTTTTCTTTCGACGCTATCATGATCAAGGGGAGGCAAGACAGTTTTCACCTCATGACAATATAAGGTATGCTCCTGGCAACTTCCGATGTTCATTCAAGCTTAGCGCCAGTGGTCTATGCATGACCAATCAGTAACCAGGATGCCACCCACTGACCAACAAGATCATTCCCTCGTTGCTATGGGCGGAGTCTAGCTGCCGCGCTAAATCCAAATCTTTGGACACATTCTGTTCCATTGAAACTCGGGAAATCATGACCCAGAACAAGGCAAGTGCCAAAGTGTGTCTCGCCCATTCGCGTAGAAGAAATTGTTTTTCTAACCCCTGGAAGTTCATTGACCCGCCTATGACCTTTGACCTTGTAGTGACCTTCAGCTCCCAAGGACATAGGGATCAAAAGTTATGACCCATAATTGAAATGCACGGTAAAACATATCATTGGGCCCGAAGAGTTTGTTGACCCCTGTCTGCGACCTTTGACCTTGTAATGAACTTCAACTCCCCAAGGGACATCTACCATCCAAGTTTGGTCACAAACGGACATAGGGAACAAAATTTATGAGCCATAATCGAAACGCGCCGTAAAAACTTAACATTGGGCCCTAAAAGTTTGTTGACCCCTGTCTGTGACCTCTGACCTTATGGTGACTTTCAACTCCCAAAGGAACATATACCATCCAAGTTTGGTCACAAACAGACATATACATCAAAAGTTATGAGCCATAATCGAAATGCGCTGTAAAAACTTAACATTGGGCCCTAAAGTTCATTGACCCCTGCCTCTGACCTTTGACCTTGAGGTGGACTTCATGTTTGGTTAAATGTGTAACTTTGCATAACCACTCTTCCCTCCAAGTTTGATTTAAATTGAAGTTGTCAGTAAAGAGTTATTCAAGCTTATGTAGCGTTACGGAGAGGACGGACGGACAGACCCCGCAGGCGATCCCTTAGTCTCCCCGCATCTCCGGTGGGCTCGACAAAAAATTGGAGAAATGATTTCCCGAGATAGATTCCAGTTTTTTTGACGATTCCTACAGGAGCCTTAATAGCGCTCTTCACATAACTTCATAAGCACAGCCTACATTCCAGGTATCTTGTAGGCGCTATGCTACACACGCATGAGTGCTGTACAGTGTATACACCATGTGTATGTTCATTGGTTGTACACACAAGTGTAGGCCTACTTGTCGTCTGCTACTCAGTACAAATTCAGGCACGCACATGCGGGCGCTTGTAATCAGTATGTGAGTTGTGCACCTCTTACGTTGTGACATTTAGGCTTGTCAACTCATTAGCATAATTCACACCAATAAAGGCTCATTTTCAATTTGAAATTGCAGACTCAATTGCAATGAAATTCCATCTTTATTTACACAGCTTTGTCTTTTGGAATTAGAAGAACAACATGTACAGTCTCCTTGAGTGTACCATTTTTATGATACACGGTAATTCCAATCTGTAAATCCTTTCATAGTGGTTGCCGCAAAGTTTAAAATACCCCTTCTATTCCACAATAAGAGGTGACTCAATGCACTGAACAGACCTTCTTCACTGCAAATCCTCTTCCCCCTATTCAGACACATGTCATTTTATACCAAAACTCGATAACAAAACGACGTATGAAGAATCATCGTATAGCCAACAGACCGTTCAGACACTAATTTTGACCGTTCTGGGAAACGTTGTACATATATATATGCAGGTTCCCACTGCGCATGCTGTTATAGTCATGAGTGACAGCTGTGGGGTCACCTTTCGTGCACGCTCCCATTAAGCCCCACCCAGTTATACCGTTCTATGGTCGCCATACGTTCAGACGCACACAGAACGCTGATTCATTATCGAGTTCTAGTTCAAAACGATGGTCTGATCGTCATTTCACTATACGTCATTTCATTGTACATCATTTCGTTAGTCTTCATCTACGTCTTCAGACGTATAAATTCATCGTATAGCTATACCGTTTTGGTATAGCTACCATTCTAGTATTATTTTTTTTTTTGTTGCGTCTGAATGCCCTGCTTTTCTCAAAACCAGATTTCTTATACATACTTCATTTATCACTTTCCTTGGGTGGATTATGAACATCCAATTGTGATGAGTTATCTATCAATGTAAAATGAAGTAGCTCCTCTTTCAAACTTCAATTTGAACTATTGTACAGGCACTCACTTTTTGTGGGCTACATCGCACAGCAACACATACGATGTAACAGTCTGTATGTAACACTAAAAAATTCTGCTAGGAAGCCACAATAATCACCAGATTTGCAAATGGCTTTCCAATTCTGGAAAAATACTCATTGTCACTGACTTTACCTAGAGAAGTCAGTGTGGTAGTGTTTGGAATGGAGTGTACTCTGTGTTCTTATCACGACAGCAAAAAAGAAGATACACGTACAAGGACATGAGTTGCATACCTGTACAAGCGCCCTCAGGTTGGGAAAGTAGACATCTTCATCAATTGTAAGGACCTGGCTAGTCCCATTACCACTGGTAGTGGTGATGATATGGTAGTGCTCAACACGGCCCGAGATACAGACACAGAGTGTGAAGTCGCCAGGGTAATGAGTACTCTCCCTGACGAGGAAAAGGCCATCTTGCCATGGTTTCAGCAGCTGCTCTGCCCTCTCTCGAGTGATCTTCCCATGTAGCCATGGACTGCCAGAGGTTGACATGGTGGGAAGTACAAAGGAGTGGACAGTTTTAATGTACACAGTTTGTATCGATGGACACACTGCAGAATATTCAAAGCAGAGTAATATGGGAGTACATGTAACTACGAGCCATGACAAGCATCATTTGACAAATTACTATTCAAGTACCCAGTATCAATTGACATAATGTACTCCACTTGGTTGAAGCACAAACTATGTTTAAAAAAAAAAAGTTCCAATGCTTATATTTACAAGTTAACTGTGTAGGCAATCCAGTTAGATGGGTAGCAATTTTCCAGACAAGCCTCATTTACATACAATTGTACATGTACAAGTATTCTCACAGTTTCCTGCAGAAAGTCTTATCAGGTGAAAAAACTTTGTACTATGGTTTTTGAAAAAAAAGTGTGTGGTGCTGGGAGAATTAAGATAGCACTTAGGTTTATGTACGATTGATTCCCCGCATTGCTACAAGTAGATGCATTGATACAGGCCATGTAATCCCTTACATGTAACTTGCACCAGCACCACACACTCCTCCCAAACTACAATACACACACAGTGACATATTATATGCTTGTACGAATCTCTATGCCTACATTTATCAACTCACTTTTGGTGTAGAAAAATAGAGATGGGCTATAGAGGGTGACATTTTCAGAACATGCTCACCATACCTTAGTTGAATAATTAATGCATACTGACACCATAGTCAGAAAAACTAGAAATGTCGCTATGGCGACCGGTATGCCTCCGCCATAACGCATGGTTCTCCTAATAGGTCTATAGTAGAATGTCTTGACAATGTGTGATGACAGTTTCACATAACTGGCAAAATATCAAAATGACAGGTTTGTCACAAATGTGTTGAATGTTCACTTTCCTTGAACTAGGTTTACTTGGCTGAATACTGTCTAAGAGTGCAAGTGTTTGGGGATGTGAGGATTTTTATTTGACTTTTGACCCTTTTATAAGTTTATGCACTGAGTAATTTTTCAATGTAAAGAAAAAGTGTAATTTCAGTTTTAAATATAGGGTGGGGTTTTTTTTGCATTCGAATTAATGAAAAGGCGTTTAAATTCAAGCGATTCTGGTCACTGCTCTCCTCTCGCGGTTCATCTTTAATTCTTTGAGCATTCAATTTCATTTCATGTCATTCCTTTCAGACTCTATTTCATTCAATTTAGAGAGAAATTCATTAAATTTCACAACTCAAAGTTGGCATTCAATTTCAATGTGCCAGCTGGATAGACGTTCAAATTCGTGCCAAATACCAGTTTCACTTTCATTTATAGGAACACAATTTCGCATTATGAATTTTGATTCCATTCCTTAGTTCCCCGTGTCCATATCATAAGTTGCCGCAATCGGATCAGCTGTGACAGACCTACTTAGCCACTTGAAGGGTTATATTGCCAGTTTTGCTGGTTGTAAATTCTGTCCGTATTCAAGATGTTCACGCATACTCTGTAATGTAGCAGCGGCTAAAATTGTGTAAAGGGGGGGGGGGTTATACGAGTTATTAGCTACTGGTATGAGTCAAAAATCACATTTCACAATATATTAATTTTGCATATATATTCAACAGCTGAGTATCTACAAAGAATAAAAGCAAAAACAAACTAGAAATGTCGCTACGGCGACTGGTGTATGCCTCCGCCATTATACATGGTTCTCCTAATAGGTCTATAGTACAATGTCTTGACAATGTGTGATGACAGTTTCACACAATTGGCAAAATATTAAAATGACAGGTTTGCCACAAATGTGCTGAATGTTCACTTTCCTAGAACTAGGTTCAATTGGATGAATGATTAAAACGTCAGAGTGCAGGTATTTGGGGGAACTGATGATTTTCACTTGACTTTTGACCCTTTTACAAGTTTATGCATTGAGTAATTTTCAAGGTATTGAGAAAAAGTATAATTTCAGTATCAAATGGTAAAATAGTATTATCGAAACCTGGCCTTTGACCTTTGACCCCACAGTTCCAAAGAGAATTACTGTTAGGTAGAACATGCATAAATATGTAAGTTTCATGACAATACCTTGAGTTATTTTTGAGATATGGAAGAAAAAGTGCAATTTAGCACTTTCACTTGACCTTTGACCTTTTGACCTTTGACCTTTTGGCAAGAAACTTCCCACAGAATATATATTGGGTTATACATGCATACATCAAGTTTTAAAAACATCCTTCAGGCACTGCATAAATATAAGGAAAGTAGTTATATTTTGAGGAGTTGACCTTGACCTTTGACCCCTGACCTTTGACCCATGACCCCCAACTTCCCTAGATAATCACTGCCCATCGGTACAAGCATATATACTAAGTTCCATGAAGATACCTTGAACCATTTGCGAGATATGGAGAAAAACATGAAATTTCAATTTTTTTTTCACAAAATAACCTGTGACCTTTGACCTTTGACCCTGTGACCCTAAAATCCACACAAAGTATCATCCCCCAAGGATATACCCTCATACCAAGTTTGATGCAAAACCACCACACGGTTCTTGAGATATCGACAAAAACAAAACGGGACGGACGGACGTACGGACGTACGGACGTACGGACGGACGGACGACCCGAAAACATAATGCCTCCGGCCACTTCGTTGGCGGAGGCATAAAAAGACTGCCCATACTTTGTAATTGTTTGCCTTTCATGAATTTAAATCCCTTAATGCTCTCCACAGCGGTGCTGATGCGAATTTGAATGCGTTGCACTTGCATACAATTGTAATTTGAATGCCCTTTCTACACGCTTGTGTGAGAAACTCATGAAATCGCATGCTGATGAAATTAAATTGAATGAACTAGTTATGTTTTTGAAAGTTGGTCTCAGCGATCAATCAAATTAACTTGAATGACTGCATTGTTAAATCGAATGCAAATCTGATAAAATTGGGCGGGAAAACCTGTAGTAAAATTATAAAACTTTCACTTGACCTTTGACACTTGACATTATGGCAAGAAACTTTCCAGAGGATCTCTATTAGGTAATACATTTATAGTTTCAAGAAAAATCCGGCAGGCATTGCATAATATAAGGGAAATAGTAAAATTTTGAAGAGTTGACCTTGAACTTTGACCCCCCCCCCGACCTTTAACCCATGACCCCCTAAATTCCCTAGATAATTACTGCCAGTCAGTACATGCATAAGTTCCATGAAGATACCTTGAACCATTTGCAAGATATGGAAAAAAAAGTAAGGGGACGAGGGGACAAGTCCCAGTGAGCGTTCACATCATAGTTTTCGAGGAGAAAGTCCCACGGCGTGGGAGGTGAGAGATATCTTTTGCTGGCTCCACTAGTGCCACTTTCTGGCCTAAGCACAAGGAGTACTCCGTACTTCTTACAATTTAATTTAGAATACACATCAATTTTGTCACACTTTCACTAATACAATCAGTATTATTCGTTAATGACTCCTTGGCACAGGATATTTAAATGGCATGGGATGGTATGGTACCAACAGTGCTTACTAGATTTGTTACGCAAAAAGTTTATGATGTGCCCAGAGACTGTCACATTGGCTTTTAAGGACGTTCCTCAGTTTGTGTTTGTGCGCATCCTAGCTGCGCAGGTTGGCAGTGACGTAACAAAGAGCGTAGAAGCGCACGCACGAGTGATGAGCTGTGCTAGCTGAGCTGAGCAGAGGCTAGTAGATCGAGCTAGAGTGTGGTACGTACGGATACCGGACAGCTTCCCACCAGGCCGCGCTGGGCGGCCTCGCTCCGCTCGCGTGCCGACTGTACGCGTTACAATCTGTACGTACTACGCAACCATGGCTATGGTATAGCACAACACTGATCGACGGAATCGGGAAGCTTGGAAGTGGAACTGAGCTGTTTCCATTTTCAATCCATAAGATCTGTTTTGTGACATGCAGTTCATTATCTGTTCATCAACATGGTCAAGTTGAGTGCTGAGGTACCTAGGGCCTACAGGCCCAAGTCGGGGACTACTAGTCTACTAAGACTACACACGTTAGTAGGTGTTAAAACAACAACAACAACAAAACAAAATGACACACATTTCATCTTTAGGTCTAACAACTAAAACAATCTGAGTAGGCTATCTCTGTTAAATTCTAAATTAGACCTAAACTTGTCATTACTAATACAAAATATTGCTGGTTTTTTTATGCCTCCGCCACAAAGTGGTGCCGGAGGCATTATGTTTTCGGGTTGTCCGTCCGTCCTTCCGTCCGTCCGTCCGTCACTATTTTCACCATATCTATGCAATGCCTGAAGACATTTTCTTGAAACTTAGTGTATACGTGTATTACCCAATTAAGATTCTGTGGTGAAAGTTTGGGTCATGAGGTCAAAGGTCAAAGGTCAAAAGGTCAAGTAAAAATATTAAGACTTCACTTTTCTCTCTGTACCTTGGAAATAGTTCAAGGTATCTTCATGGAACATAGATATATACATGTACTGACTGGCAGTGATTATCTAGAGAATTTAGGGTTCATGGGGTCAAAGATCAGGGGTCAAAGGTCAAGGGCAACACTTAAAAATTTTACTATTTCACTCATGTTTATGCAATGCCAGCAGGATTTTTTTTTTTTTTTTTACATTTGGTGTATGGATGTATAACCTAATAAAAATAGAGATTCTCTTGAAGGTTTTTTTTTTTCTTTTTTTTTTTTTTGCCTCAAAGGTCAAAAGGTCAAAGATCAAGTGGAAGTGCTGAACTAACTTTTTCCTCCATATCTCGGAAGTGGCTCAAGTTATCTTGAAATTAACTACATATTTATGCATGTTCTGCCTGACAGTGATTATTTTATGAATTTTAGGGTCAAAGGCCAGATGAAAATGGTAACAATTTACTAGACTATTCAATTCTGGATACAGAAATTGCACTTTTTCTCCATAACTTGAAAATTACTCAATGCATTTTTATAAATTTGTATGAATGGGTCAAAGTCAAGTTAAAGTCCTTAAATCCCCAAATACATGCTCTCCTATTCATCCAGTTAAACCTAGGTCAAGGAAGGTGAACATTCAACACTTTTTTGACAAACTTGTCATTTTAATATTTTGCCAATTTTGTGAAAATGTAATCACACATTGTCCACATGCACTATCTAGACCTATTAGGAGAATCATGCATTATGGCGGAGGCATATACCAGTCGACATAGCGACATTTCTAGTTTAATTTTAGGTTACAAAATAAAAGTTCATGAAAGTGCGTGTATTACCAAACATGTATTCATCACTTTCAGCATTCAGATATTAATATCTGATTTCTAAATCTGGTGTAACAAAAGGAGAATTAAAGAATCTTTTACTTTTCGGGGGGGGGGGGGTACTCAAGGTTCATCTCCATAGTTCACAACACGCACTTTACCAACCACTGCAACAACCAACACATGAAATCTACAATCAATGTTATTATATTAAGATTTGTTTTTCCTTTGGAGGACCGTCAGACTAATGCCAACACTCCCATACATTTATTCTTCTTCCTCCATTATCATTTTCTGTACATGGTTACAGCAAGTAAAATAAACGAACAAACAAGCATGTCAATGTGGAGTTTTCCACGCTTGCGTCCACATAATGTCATTATGGCTGTGTAAGGGAAATAATAACAACTAGAAATGTCGCTATGGCAACTGATGCCTCCGCCATAATGCATGATTCTCCCAATAGGTCTATAGTATAATGTCTTCACAATGTGAGACAACAGTTTCACATAACTGGCAAAATATTGAAATGACAGGTTTGTCAGAAATATCTTGAATGTTCACTTTCCTTGAACTACTAATTTGCTATGATTGTCTATTAAGGAGTGCAGGTACATGTATTTGGGGAATTGAGGACTTTTACTTGACTTCTGACTGACCCTTTTATAAGTTTATGCATTGAGTAATTTTCAAGGTATAAAGAAAGAGTGTAATTACAGTATAAAATAGTTTTTTTTTATTTAAACCTGGCCTTGACCCTTAACCTTTGACCTTTAACCTTCTGGCAGGAAATTTCCGAGAGAATCTCCATTAGGTAATATATGTATATTAAGTTTTAAAAATAATAATGCAAGCATTGCAAATACTAGTAATATGAGGGAAATAGTAAAATTTTGACGAGTTGACCTTGACCTTTGACCTCTGACTATTGACCCATGACCCCTAAATTCCCTAGATAATCCCTGCCAGCCAGTACATGTGTATGTACCAAGTTCCATGAAGATACATCGAACCATTTGTGAGGAAAGTGAAATTGTAACATTTTCACCTAATCTTTGACCTTTTGACCTTTGACCTTATGACATGAAACTCTCTGGAGAATCTTTATGCAGTAGTACATGTCTACACTAAGTTTCAAGAAAACACCTTTGGGCATTGCATGGATATGGGGAAATAGCAACATTTTTAGCATTTGACCTTGACCTTTTGACCTTTGACCTCTTGCCAATGTCACAAAAATCTACTCAACTAATTACCGTATCATACATCATCCTTGGACCAAGTTTGGTGAAAGCTGCTTCATCCAGTTTTGAGTTATCACGTAAAAAGATAAATTTTAGGATTTGACCTTGATCTTCGACCTTTGACCTCTGTCCGATTTCACTCAAAAATTAATCAAGTAATTGTCCCACCATACATCATCCTTGGACAAAGTTTGCTGAAATTTGCTTGATCCAGTCTTGAGTTATCGCGTAAACAGATACAATTTCATGATTTGACCTTGACCTTTGACCTTTGGCCGATTTAACCCAATATCTAATCAAGTAATTGCCCCATCATACTTTATACTTGGAATAAGTTTGGTAAAATTCCAGTCAATATTACTCAAGTTATCGTGTAAACGAATGCGGACGGACGTACAGACAGACGGACAACCCGAAAACAATGCCTCCGGCACTACTTCGTGGCGGAGGCATAAAAACACACATGGACCTTCCTTTCTGAATATTTTTCCATCATATCACTGAAATATGTGACACACTTTTTGTTTGTTTTTTGTTTTTGAAAAGAAAAAGAAAAAGAAAATGGGATTTTGAGTGAACCACATGAGATTCATGCATCCTAGCAGGGTACATACATCCCTGCATTGGTTCCTGACCAGATTATTTCGGGGTCTTACGATGATTTCTGTCGCAAGGAGGCTCTGCTAGCACAAAAGTGAGCGCATGAACCCCCCATTTTTACAATTGTTCTGCATTAATTTACCCTTCTACAATTTGATAAAGTTTCGTAAAAATGACATGGGTTTTGCATGTATACACAGCATGACATTCATGAACCCCACCTAATCAGGGCACCCACGATAGGTTTATAACCAGATTTTGGGGTCCTAGGATGAGTACAATCATATGGGGGTGCTGCCAGCACAAAAACTAGCACATGAACCCCCACTTTTTATTGTTTTTTCTGCAATTAGTAAGCCTTCTTCTACAATTTAGTCAAGTTTCGTGAAAATGACATGGGTTTTGAATGTACAGCGTGAGATTTATGAACGCACCCTGCCAGAGCATCCCTGCATAGGTTCCTGACCAGATTCTGGGGACTTACGATGATATATGTCGCATGGGGGCGCTGCTAGTACAAAAACTAGCACATGAACCCCCACTTTTTATTGTTTTTCTGGAATTAGTAGGCCTTCTTCTACAATTTGGTCAAGTTTAGTGAAAATGACATGGGTTTTGAATGTACAGCATAAGTTTTATGAACCCACCCTGTCAGGGCATCCCTGCATAGGTTCCTGACCAGATTTTGGGGACTTACGATGATATTTGTCACATGGGGGCACTGCTAGCACAAAAACGAGCACATGAACCCCCACTTTTAATTGTTTTTCTGGAATAAGTAAGCATTTAAATATTTATTTGTTTGTATTGATGGCAATAGCTCCACGTTTCTAAGAATTACCTCAGGAGTCCCCCAGGGATCTATTCTAGGCCCTTTATTATTTTTATTGTACATAAATGATATACAAAATGTTAGTAGTAATTTGAGTTCAGTTACTTTTGCAGATGATACAAATGTATTTATATCTGGTAGAAACGCCACCCAAATAACATCTATCATAACAACTGAAATACCCAAACTTGAACAATGGTTTTTATCAAATAAGCTGTTGGTTAATATGAAGAAAACAAATTAAAAATAAGAGAATTGCAGATGATATAGCTGATGTTGTTATAAATAATCAAAAGGTAGTGCGAGTGTCTTGTACATCATTTCTTGGTGTTATGTTAGATGAACATCTTAATTGGGCGCCCCATATAGATGATGTTTTGCATAAAATATCCTATGCAACAGGTGTGATTTATAGGATAAGACATCTGTTATCATTGAGGATTTTATTGTATATTTATAACGCCACTATATTGCCACATTTAATATATTGTACAATGATCTGGGGCCAATGTGCAAAATCTCTTTTAAATCGTGTGTTCACACTTCAGAAAAGGTCAATTCTCACCCTTCAACACCTTCCCAACCTCTGTTTAAAAAGCTCCAGCTTCTTACTGTATTTGATATATATGTAAATTACAAACAGCCTCTATATGTATACTCATAAGTTGTTACCCTCTGTCTTTGATGATATGTTCAAATATACAAGAGATATTTATATAATATTGACTGGCCTCGAGGGAGATACCAGAAATATTGCCCAAACTGAAAGAATATTGCCCGAGTCGAAGACGAGGGCAATATTCTTTCAGTGCGGGCAATATCTATCTGGTATCTCCCTCAAGGCCAGTCAATATCATAATTATTACCTATCCCCTAGGTAAATTAAGAAAATATGTGAATACAGCTATACACTATGATATAGATCAAGCCACATTTGACTACCTGTAGATCATCACCAACATGTCGAATAATTGAAAAATTGTTCATCAATGTATATCATTCAACTCCAACTTCAAAGATACATATGTAGTTGTAACAGGCGAACTTCAAACATCTGAACGCTTTTACACTTTATTTTTGCTTCTGTTTCAATTTGGAGAGTTGTAATAACTGATGGTCACTGTGCAGTTTGTCATTGTTTGACGCGTCGTGCTGCTGGAACTAGTGGAAGTGGTCGACCTTGTATGAGTTGATTTATCGGCGTTCTTCTGCGGTGCGTGTAATCGACACGCAGCGAATTCCTTGAATGTTTTCTCTTCGCGGTCGATTGGAATGTTTACATGAGGTGGGAAGAGAAGGAGTGGAATCTCTCTTCCCATCTCCCTGTTTTACAGTGCACTCCCGTTATAACGAACACGCGGTTATAACAAAAATCTGGTTATAACAAAGTAAAAATTTGGGCTGCAATGTCATACACTCTATGTATTTCTATCGTTTATTTGTTCGGTTATAACAAAATTCCGATATGACGAAAGAATAACTGCCGGTCCCGAGGATTTCGTTATAACGGGAGCCCACTGTATATGTAAAACCCCGGATGCTCGTAATATCCTCTAATATCGCCCGCTGAACTCCCGACCCTGCAAAATAACAACTGTAATTGCCTCGCAAAACTACCTCGTATAGGTAATAATCATTTATATAACACTAGACAAACTGGTAACTTATATTTACCTCTTCTGAGATATGTTACATCGCAAAGACCTGTTAAATATCAAGGAGTACATGTTTGGAATTCTGTGCCTGATGAAATGAAGTAATGTTCTTCCCTTACCTCTTTTAAACGTAGATATAAAATATATTTGTTGAATAATTATAATTGAAATTTCTGCAGAAATTTGATCTGAAAACGTTCATTTAATGTTTGCAATGTGTATTTTTTTAAACATATTTTTCACTCGTAGTTTGCCTGTTTTTATTTTTCTTGTTTTTTAATCGTCTTTTTCCCTCCATTTAAGTGTATCTTATAATGTACCAAAAAAAAAATCTCAAGTGGGAGTCCAGCCGTAGAAAGGCCAATGGCCTCTGCTGGCTCCTCCATTTTCTCTCTTAGAATTTCCTCTTTGTTTTTCTAAATCTTTTTTTTTTTCTTCTTCATTGTGCTTGTTTTTCTTGTACATGTATACTGTTACCGAATGTAATGTTATTATCTTCACCTTGTTCTTTGTCACATGTATTATAATGAGAATTTGGAAATAAATGAAATGAAATGAATTCTTCTACAATTTGGTCAAGTTTCGTGAAAATGACATGGGATTTGAATGTACAGCATAAGTTTTATGAACCTTGTCCTTTAGCTCACCCCTAACAGAAAACGTAGATGAGAATTATTTAAGAGATTTCGGTGTTTTCTGCCGCGTGAGGGCGCTGCTTGCTCAAGAATGAGAGTGTAAACCCTAACTTTAAAACCTTTTCCTCGTTTTGGGTACCCTTTTCTGCAATTCTTGCAAATTTGGTGAAAATATTGTGGATTTTGAAAGAATTATGGTTATTTAAGTTTGTCATTGCAGATTTTTTTGCCAATCATGGTCTTGATCCTGTAACGTTATCATTTTGGTACAGGATGGCAGATTAGTCATATTCTTCAAAGTCCCGTAGAAGAAAAACAAGCACATGAACCTATGGTTTTATTTACATATTTTGGCTTGGGATGGGTCAAAGTTACAGTATGGAAAGTTTGAAGAAAATGACATGGACTTCACTTTAACTGAGGAATGTCCTTAAACAGCAGGCATAACCCCTCACCCCACCCCACTCCCAAAAAAAATCTTAGCAAAAAACAAACAAACAAACCTAGGAACAGCATTCTTTGAGGTGTGAGTTTTCTTCCATTTTGTTTCCCTCTACAAATGAAAATTGCAAGATCGCAGCTGTTGATCAGAAAAAGAAAAAAACAGGAATTCGAACCTGTCACCTATAATGCTTTCCAGGCAGCGACACTACCAACAGCCTATCCCTGGTTGCCGGCAGTGACACAATGAACTTGAAACAAATACCAAAGCTCCTACATTCCAACATTGCTATGTTCAGTAGTCCAAGATGGACAAGGCATTTTAAATGAAAACAAGAGATTATTAAGCATAGGGTTAAATGTTGAGGTCTGAGTATTATATAAGACTGTCTCCCTCTACAAATGAAATTTGTAAGATAGCAAACTGCTGACAGGTTCGAATCCCACTGGTTCCTATTATTCCAACATGTTTGTTAAAAATTATATATCAGCAGATTGCCATCTTACAAATTCTTCTACATCATTCTACAATCTGGAATCATAAAAAATGAATGGAAAATTGTGTTCTCATCAGTTTTTCAAGAACAATTTTTTGTACTTTGATGGTGCATTTAGGTTTGTCTCGGAGGCCTCTTTTTTTCAAATCCTTTATACACTTCAATTTCAACTTAATATCCTTTGAAAGGATGATGCTACTACTTTGAAAGTTAGCATAAGTCATGGATAGAATATGATAATGAAGAAAGCTCAATTTCAGTTTAATCTGATAATCCCTTTATTGTTGTTTCTATGGAGTTTTACATCCTGTTTTGTACCATTCATTATACAGAGCACAGCTTGGTAAGATCGAATGCTTGAATAGGTCCTACCCTTTAGAGCCTTTTCTCAGTACACAGTTTTTCAGAGTGTGTGCTTTCTCTCCTATTTTTAGATAGGAGAATCCATATGAATTCAATTATACATCATTTTAAAGCTTTTTCTGTGTTTTTTTACTCTTTCAGAATTTGTCCTTAACTATAAATCCATGTCTGGCTACTATTTGTTGTTGTTATTGTTTTGTTTTTTGGTTCAGGGTCACATATGCTTCATGCTCATTTCTAGTGTTAAAAGCTTTTCAACACTATCAACATCAAATTTTTCATACATCAGGACAAGCTCTGGGAAGTTCTTCCTTGTTTTCATTTCCTCTTTTACACTCATATTATCACAAGGACTCATTTGCTTGGTATCATCTTACAACTTCTATTACGAGTGCCATGAAGAATTTGATATCCTGCACTGTATAATTTAAAATCTTCGTGTACATCATTTCAACACACAAATTCCTCATAGAGCTCCTGCTGATTATAATGTATTTGTCTTTGCATCCACTTTGTGTTTCTAGTTTTCATTCAAAGTCACCTTCCTGAAATATGCATCTTCTAATTTTAGAGTTTCCAATATGAACATTCCAAATGAGTCTTCCCATTTCTAGCAAAATGCACACAACATTTCATGCAGTATTTGGGGTGCAAACTTCATGGCAGGTTAATTACACAGTATGCAAGCTCTCCCGAGACAGATACGTCCAAAAGTATGGCTGAACATGCACTTACCATACTCATATAAAGTGTGCATGATTTTCAGGAGTGAGTGAAAGCTATGCTACAGGATTGTAAACCTTATCTCCACATACAATGTATGTGTTTAAGGCCAACCCATTAATCCATCATCTCCACAAAACAACATTGCTGTTGTTTGGTGCTTTGTCTTTTTACTACAAATTTTAGTCTTGAAAGCAAGATATTATTAATCAGAGGGGTGAAGGTATAGGGGATGAATTTTCTTCAATTTGTCTGCCAGTCATACTGCAGCACATACGGTAATGAGCAATACGCTTAAGCCCCAGTCACATAAACACAAATCCTCAAGGATCTACACGGCGATCCCCGGATCATGCCGGCGATGATGTGGGGAGTTCCGGGATAGTTTTGCCCTAGATGGAGCATCGACGAGCGTTGATGACTGTACACATGGTATTAACATGGCAGCTACACGGACGAGGCCAGAACAGCACGGCATCTACACGGCAGTGACACGGCGCTTACACGGACCATGCCGGACCCACCCAGCAACTACATAGTTCATGTCGGAAGAGTACAGCATCTACACGGACCATCAGGGGAATATGCCTCCACCATAATGCATGGTTCTCCTAAAAGGTCTAGTACAATGTCTTGACAATGTGTGATGAGTGTCACATAACTGGCAAAATCACAAGTTTGTCAAAAATGTTCACTTTCCTTGAACTAGGTTTAATTGGATGGAAGGCTATACTGCTTTACACTTTTTCTCCATACCTTGAAAGTTACTCAATGCATAGACTTATTAAAAAAAGGATCAAAAGTCAAGTAAAAATCTTCAATTTACTTGACTTTTGATCCTTTTTTTAATAAGTCTATGCATTGAGTAACTTTTAAGGTATGGAGAAAAAGTGTAATTTCAGTATCAAAAAGTAAATGTTTTGTATTTAAACTTGGCCTTTGATCCTGGACCTTTGACCCTATGACCCTAAAATTCCCAAGAGAATCACTGTCAGGTAGAACATTAAGTTTCATTATGATACCTTGAGTCACTTTCAAGATGAAGTAATGAAATTTACCACTTTCACTTGACCTTTGACCTTTGGGCAAGAAACTTCCAGAGAATCTCTATTGGGTTATAACTTATACACAAACAGTTTCAAGAAACTGGCAAGTATTGCATTATAAATGAGGGAAAAAGTGAAATCATTAGGAGTTGACCTTGAACTTTGACCCATGACCCCCACATTCCCTAGATAATCACTGCAAGTCAGTACATGCATACTACAAAGTTCCATGAAGATACCTTGAACCATTTCCAAGATTATAGAGAAAAAAAGTAAAATTTTAACATTTTCACTTGACCTCTGACCTCATGATTCAAAAGTCTCTTGGGAGAATTTTTTATTTGGTATTTCATGTACATGTATTAACACCAAGTTTCAAGAAAAAAAAAAACCTTTGAGAACAGGCATTGCATAGATATTGGGGAAATAGTGAAATTTTGAGCATTTAACCTTGACCTTTTGACTTTGAGCATGTGCACCCAAAAGTTATTAGGCACAACTTCGTCCACTCATGCATACAAGTCTCAGGATACCTTAAACGATTTTTTAGTTACTCTGTCCACAAAATTCATTACGGACGGACAGAAGGACGAAAGGACGCACAACCCGAAAACATAATGCCTCTGGCGACACTTGGTGGCACAGGCATAAAAATGTCAATAAACAGCTAAAACAGCTAAGCCCCCCCCCCCCCCCTTCAACAATCTCCCAGTCCGTTCGAATCATTAAAGTTTATGAAATTAATATGGAAGTAAATGTTAACACAAGATGAATAACTTCAGTAGATGGAAGATGATTACCATTCAAACGATGCAGGATGTTACGGTTTAATATTTTGCTTTTATTTTTTGTTTTGTCCCAGCTGTGCTTTTGATATGTACATTAATGTTCATGTTGAGATGATTTTCTGAAATAATCAAGACAAAATGTTCAGGACAGAGAAATTTGGTCACAAAGTAAATGAAACTTACGATTGGTAATACATAATATTCCAGGACAAAATTGAACATGAAGGACTTCTTCATATTGCAATTTTCATAATGGTTGTTTTGATGATTATACTTCAAAATAAATGTAATGGAGCCAGGATTTTTCATTTTAATAAAAAGCACAAGTGCCATGTAAGTTAACAGTATTAAAATGATAATTAGCATTTATCGTTCCCCATTGTCGATGCACACTGTACGAGCATTGTTTTTTGAGGGAAGGAAGTTTGTTGAACTCGGGTCGAATGTATACGCCTGTAGCCAATTAGCATGCTCTCATCAATCTGGCACTGCCGGTGTTGAAGATGTTTTGCTCTCTCTGACTTCTTTCCATGGACCCGACCCTTGCAAAACATCAAATATATCAAACCAAAAGGTGATATACGATTTCAGCAGAATATACATTTATGTAGAGATTCATTTAAGCACACACACACACACACACACACACACAAAAAAAAAAATGCAGAGTCGCGTCAAAAGTCATAGCATTTTGCAGCCCTGAACACATGACTCTATTTCAGTTTGTCACCACAGATTTTGTGTCATAATGACGTTGATTTCATCCACTAATGAGAACTGGTTTTGTATTCATGAGAAAGAGCAATTCTTCCACTTTTAGATGATATGCATTTTGCTTAGTTTTTACATTGCAAATTGCAATGATGAGCTGTAAAATGGCAAGGTGTTGTAGCTTATTACGTATTCATGTCACCGTTCGGCATGCATGCGAGTACGATTAATGACAGTGCTTTTTGACGTGCTGTGGTCCGACTGTCAGGAATAAATGAAACTTGTAAGATTGCAACTGCTGATCTAAAGTTTAACAAACATGTCAGGAAAAGTGTCCAGCAGGAATCAAACCTGTCATCTACTATTTTCCAGGCAGTGACACTACCACCAGGCTATCCCTGGTTGCCAGCAGTGACACAGTGAACTTTGAACAAATACTCAAGCCCCAAAATTCTGATAAACTGTTATACACAGGTATTGTCCCAAGTCGGAGAGGTATGAGTTTTCTTTAATTTTTCTGCCCTATTTACAAATGAAATTTGTAAGACTGCAACTGCTGATCAACATTTTAACAAACATGTTGGGAAAAGGAACCAGTGAGAATCAAGCCTGTTATCTGCTGCTTTCCCAGGCATTGACACTACAACTGGGCCATTCCTGGTTGCCGGAAGCGACGTGGTTATTGGAACAAATGCTCAAGCTCCAAAATTCCAACACTGTATATGAATTGGTCTAAAAGGCAGACATCGTATGTTACAAATGAAAGCAAGAGACTATAGTATTAAGCAGAGGGGTGAAGATACTAGAGTGTAAAACATGATATATTCGTGGCATGAAATTTTCACCAATTGGAGCCGATAGCCTTTTTTGCGGCATGACATTTTCATGAATTGCCACTGGCATTCAATGCATATAGTGTAGTGTAGAACTTTAACATGCATTTTAATTTTGCAAATCTTGGCACTCGCGAAATTCGCAAAATTAAAATGCACGAACATTCCTCCTTTTTACAGTATAATGTATGAGTTTCTTCAATTTCTCTGCCCTCTTGTAGATCAGCAGTTGCAATCTTAGAAATTTCATTTAAATACATAGTTGACGTGATTGACAACGTGACTGTCACAACACTGCAGAATCTAATAAGTATTCTCCAGTACACATACCAGGGGAAACAATTACACATGACCAACTCCAAAACTTCAGTGGTTATAATTTCTGTGTGAAGTGCTCTCAGTTAGCATTGCTTTATCTTAGAATTAACATTTCAGTCAATGATTATGGTGATAAGCACAATCAGGGTATGCAATCATGATTTTCTCACTTTAAAAAATTGTAACTTCTAAAAGAATGCAACAACTGACTTCAAAATTCACATGCAGCATGCTGAGACATCAATAATCACATGTGGTAATACAATAGCTAATTTCTTTTCATTTACTTTTAATTATTTAAGATTAATTACCAAAAAGTCCCCCCAAACCCACGTAATGCATTAAAAAAAAAGCGTTTTACAACTTAAGTAAAATCAAAATTTGAGGTCCGATTTTTAAGTCTACCCCTTTGTGTTTGGTATCAAATTAATGGATTTTTTCCTGCTATTGCTTGCATGCAATAAAAAACAGTGGTCCTTTCTGCTGGAGAAAGTTATGAGGTCTGAAGTCCCGTCATGGTAGGAGTGTAATGCTGGCTTTTTTTTTTTTTTTTGGTGACATTGTGACCTTTTAACCCATGCTGTACAGCTATACATGGAGAAACAGCTTATTTTTCCGCTTTTCCTTAAAGGACAAGTTCACCTTCATAAACATAAGGACTGAGAGAATGCAGCAATATTAGTAGAACACATCAGTGAAAGTTTGAGGAAAATTGGACAATCGATGCAAAAGTTATGAATTTTTAAAATTTTTGTGTTGGAACCGCTGAATGAGGAGACTACCGAGGTTCATGATGTCATACATGTATGAGTACAACAGTGTAAAGAAAATTTCAACATATTTTCACTTTTTTCGCATAATAGAAGAGCACTTGACTTGCCTCTTTCTAAAGACAATGGGAATAATATTATTATAATATTATTATAATAATATTATTATTATAATATTACTCAGTAACGAGTCTAAGGGAATATGTACTTTTTTCAAAAGATGAAATTTTGTGAAATTCTCTTTATATTTTCCTTATATTGTTGTACGCATGTGACATCATACACTGCAGTAGTCTCCTCATCCAGCGGTGACTGCACAAAAACTTCAAAAATTCATAACTTTTGAACGGATTGTCTGATTTTCCTCAAACTTTCAATGATGTTTTCTACTAATATTGCTACATTCTTGTCCTTTAAAGTACTGAAGATACACTGCAATATGGTGTGCTGTTTGCCAATAAATGTTCAGCCAGTTTTGAGTTTTAACAGATTTACAAATAATGAGGAAAATAAGTGCAGCCGCTTTTTTAGTATTTTCAGTGAGGTATATCTAAATTTGACTACTTAAAAGAATCTTTTCCCCTTATTGAATATCCTTGGTTTTTTAGCCATGAATTGTACATGTAGTAAATCTATTGTGTGAAAAGTTTAGCAAATTTGAGCAATAAGAACTTATTTACAAATTGCTGAGGAAAAATAAGATAAAATAAAGATATCATAAGTAAAAATGTAGTATTTTGGCTTAATATGTCATTGTTTGAGAGTCACAACTTGGATATCAACTCAAGTCATCATAAATCTCATATTCATTCTTCTATCTGTGTTTGCAAATATGAGAGTGGATCCAAACACTATGCACACATTAAAGGTCAAACTGTACAGATAATTTTTTGATGAAAAATATCATATGTATCTTCCAAAGTACAAGCCCTAATTTCATAAAACTTTGTAATAATGGCCAATATATGTCTGTTACCTATTCCTGAAAGTTTCACTTCTTAACTCTTTGGCAAAAGTGAAATATCATAAAATATATAAAAGTGGTTTTATTTGAATTCAAAGTAATGCCTACAAAATTGATCATCCATTTTGAGTATTAAAAACATGACATTATTTCATATTTTGTGATATGTCATGGAGCTCCTATGTGCTGGTGGTGAATGAAAGGGATATTCATCATGAATATCTAAAAGCAATTTCAGATGAACAAAAACATTCTCTTTTTTTATGAATTTTTCCAACATATTAGTCATTTCAATGTAATTCAACACCCATAATTGAAATGCTATTAAATTAATGCACTGTTTAATGCAAAATTTTGACTCTTTCTTTACATGAAATGAAAATTTGAACACTCGGCTACAACAAACAGCAAAAAAAGCATTTTCACCAAGTTTTTTCATTTTTCCCCTGTTACGCAAATACCCTGATTGTGCTATTGACCTTAACAGAGTTTTTTTTCTATCACAGCTACAGTACAACATACGTTTTGAGAAGTACTTGAAAACAATTAGCAGGTTAACTGATCTACGTCATTCAAAGCTTGTACTGTGCATGTAATACAATGTACATTGAAAGCACACATAGCAAAGCACCAAAGAGAGCATTACCCCCTCCTCCTGATTGTCCCTTTGAAGTACCGTACCTCTTTTCAAGTGAAGGACTCATGCCAGAACCCATACAAAGGCAATTATAACGAGACAGTAGATTACCACATACACTGCATAACAATCATTTCCTTCCCCATGACTAACTAGGCATTCAGGCAATCTGCATATCAAATAATAAATACAAGTACAGCATCATCTGCATGATGCCTTGTGTCATCAGAAGAAGACTCACAGGTCCATGCAACTCTTTATAAGTGGGTAATTCCATGAAGTTGGGGCAGTGTTCATGTAGCATCGTGATATTTGAAAAATACATTTCAGCATAACTCAATATTAATGATGCTATACATTTATTGTTTGTAGGCTTTACATTTGCATTGAGGCCACACATTTTCCTGGAAATATTGTGCCATTCAGACTCAATTTTGATGAAGTTATTAAACAATATGTAACGGTGTCCTGTAGCATCGGGACGTGTCCATGTAGCATCGTGATATTTTAAAATTTGGTCCTAAGAGACAAATCATGGCAATTAGCTTGACCAAAATTTGATGCAATATGCATATTTACTTGATTAGTCAGATAGCTAAATATCTCAAATTTCCTGTACACAGTTTTAATTCTAAAAGAAAATAACAAAATGTATCACGATGCTACGCGGTGTCCTTTTTTGTTACATTTGGTGGACACCGCGTAGCATAGTGACACATTGTGTAATTTTCTTGTAAAAGTAAAACTGTGGAAAGGAGAGTTAAGATATTTAGCGATCTGAGTAATCTAGTAATTATGCATATTATATCAAATTTTGGTCAAGCTAATTGCATTAATTTGTCTTTTAGGACCAGATTTTAACTATCACGATGCTACATGGACACGTCACGATGCTACAGGACACCGTTACATTTTCTTAAGATAACTTCATCAAAATTGAGTCTGAATGGCACAAAATTTCCAGGAAAATGTATGGTCTCAATACAAATGTAAAGCCTATAAACAATATATGTATAGCATAATTAGTATTGAGTTATGCTAAAATGTAACACTTTGTGCCCCAACTTCACGGAATTACCCAAATGTGTGGCTGAATACTTCTTTCTTTTAAGAAAAACTTCAGAGAAAGACATTGCATTTTATTACCCTGAAAGTGCAGCAATTGTCAAAACTTATTTCAAAACACCTGAGAATATAAACTCAAACTGCTTTACACTGCAAGCCCTTCAATATTTAACATCCACTCCATCTACTTGTCATCCTTCAAAAAAAAAAATTTAAAACAGTTTCTCCTAAATACATTGTACCTTTCTTCAGGGCCTTTGCATTTATCTATTTACATTAATGGATTTGATTTCCTCATATAAACTGGAAATGTTGCTATGGGGACTAGTATGCCTCTGCCATAATGCATGGTTCTCCCAATACAAAAAAGTCTAGAGCATGTCTTGACAATGTGAGACCTCCAGTTTCACATACATGTAATTGGCAAAAATAAGTAAAATGACTTATTTGTTACAAATGCGTTGAGTTACTTTCCTTAAACTACATTACGGTTTCATTTGGATAGATGACCAAATTGTTGGCAAGAGCAGGTATTATGCAGCTGTCATTTGTATGACGCACCTCTTGACCCCCGGGATAGGTGCGTCAAAGTACCAATGTGCGTCATACCTTTTAGGTACCATGACGTACCCTCCGTCACAAAAAGTGACCCACCTCTATGAGACATTGACGCATTAACCAGTCAAAATGGTGACGCACCTCTTCGTGAAAATGACTGACTCTTGACGCACATGTTATTCACAGTACGTGCCAGACTGGAATGCTGCAGAGCTCTGTGTGCGCTCACGCAATTCGCTGCCTGCGAACTGTGTACACCGAACGGAACTTCGCCCGCGTGAATCCCTGTCGCCTACGGACCCTGGATGTTTACTTCGATCGCCGTGGTACTGTATCCCCATGTTGTGGGCGGCTGGGGAACGTTAGTATAGCTTAGCTGCACACTGTAGCCAGCTGCCACTACACTCCAGTACCCTGTTTCGATTCGAATCGGGGTAGAAGCGTTCCATTGTGCAATGTCTGCTTCTTTTTCTCTTCTTCTTCATCCGCTTGTCCCTTGCCTCCCAAGTATGAAATGATTTTTAGAGTGTTGTGTGTGTTTTTTGTAACGTTATTGCATCATTTTTCTGCAAGGAAGAGGTGAGTTTCTGTTCGTGTATTGATGTGCACTGCAGTATGTGCAGGTGAAAAGCGTTCGAACTGTCTTTCCCGAGTATCGTGGAAGCTTCGAAGCTCGATGTATTTCTCGGCCTATCAAAGGAGATCTCATACAACAGAATACTTATAACAAACTATTTTCCGGTCAAAATGAATTGATTTCCTTTGTTTTGTATCGTTTATTGACTTGATCCTAAGGATCTTGTCGCAATACCGAGTTTCCAATGTGTATTTATTTTCACCTTATTTTCGCGTAGCTTTCGGTGCTGTAAACTGTTGCTAGGGCCTAAGCCTACTACTAATCTTACCGTTCTCCACTGTCGTTTCTCACACATCGTTTGGTACGATTTCTTCCATTTTATATCACTTTATCCGTTCCCTTTATACTTTGAAGTATTTGACGTAATTCTTTCAAGTGTCTCGCACTGCTATTTTCGTAACGGCGATTTCTCCGCTTTGCTGCAATACTTTTTCGAATCGAAGCGACGAAGTTTGATACCAGCCGCTGTAGTGTGCCGTGTGTTGTCTTTTCTAAATATTTGTGTTGTTGGGAGGTGTTGATACTTTGTATTTGTTATTTATTTTTCTTAATGTTGATAGGAAAAGGCTAAAATGGTCTGAGTGATGTCTGATGGTGATGATGATAACTATGCTGGTGTAAAAAGACGGCTTACTGTGAATGCTGAGCGTACGTGCTGTTCGTTCCATTTTACTTTCCCTCTTATTCTTCTTTCCCCCTTACTCTTCTTTTCCTTTCCAAGAATGATAAAAAAAAAGAAATTACATACACCTCACAACAAAATAGAACCACGTGCTACCAACCTTCGTAAAGTTAAATCTAAATATTCAATATCAGCAAAGAATAAGGGGAAAGCACGAATGACAATAAATTAGAGCGAAGAGATTGTTTTACATGCAGTCTCTTCGGCTCGAAGAAACTTGACACCCCACCCCTCTCCCCTTGTGGAAATTTCCACAAAAGCATGTGCCACACCCAGGTGCGTGCCAGACGGAAGAATGCGCGCACTGGAATAAACAGCGTGTAAATATGGAAATATCGATCGAAGAACCAGCTCATTAGTTGAATTAAAGGAATCATTGCAAAGATATCGTGATTCTATAGCCTTTCTTTTGGCGCATAGTAGGAAACATCAAACAGTCGAATATAATGTACTTGATCGAATATCTTATGTTCCCTGAACAATAAAAAAAAAGATCGATTAATCAGTCAATTAAAAATGCAACTGAGCCAGAAATACTTAAAAGGACTGGTCTCGTATGCCCAGAGAAGTTCACTACGAGTAGGTTCAATGAGATGCAGTCATCACCTGGTTAGACAACAAAATCATGACAATTAATTTCAGTTCACGCTCATGAACTGCTTATTACTTATCAAAGTTTTGGCTATCAACATTCGTTCGTAGGTGTTTTTTGTTTGTTTTGTATGTTTTTCCTCGTGAAAGACGTAATGATTTCTTCGTATCGAACGTAGACTGCATGTTTACCGTTTATCCAAACAGTAGGCGCCTAGGCGTACTTTCTGAATATATTCAGAAATTTCTATCAACATTTTAAATATATTACAAGACTCCCAAATACCAGTTGAAAAAAAATAAGAAATCGAATTTTTTAGATATGAACAACAACAACAACAACAAAAAAAAATGCGTAGGAAAAAACCACTTCAACCTCGAATGACTTCGAATTTCCCTAAACCGTTCCCTAGTTCATGGACATCCCATAGAAACGCGTGTTTTGATATACAGCTGTACACGTTGCTATAAACTACGGCCTGGCCACAGTAATTTTTTTCCGTAACCTCCCGCCTCCCCTTCCCCGATTCGAAAACAACTTGATTGAAGCCCCTGCCTATTTAAACACGAACCTTATTAAACCCAAGTTAGGTACATGGTTTTATATGGCTAGTGTTTAAATAGAATTTACTATTTTAAGTTAATGCAGGTTTTAATAGACTCTCAGTAATGTTAGTTCCATAATCGTTTGTATGTGTTTTGGGGCCTGGCCTCTGCCATGCCTCGCCTTCTGTATACGTATGTACGCGTGTACTGTATGTATACACATGTACCACATGGTCGACATCACGCACGTGGTTTTGCTGCAGGTTCCACGGTCGACGGTCGATGCTACGCTACAGTGAATGCGATTGAAGGATAGCGAGCTTCGCGATGCCGCGGGCTGTATGTGATGATTTTAATCACAAATCGTGTTTGGTAGTGTGGTTTTGGAGCAAATTTGTTCTCAAACTTTCTGAAAAGACCTTTAGTCTGACATCAGATAGAAAAAGAAGACATACGAGAATGAAGTGAGTATCAGTATGTTATAATAAAACTGATTGAAAATTGTGTCATTTTCGCGTTTCCAGGAGCCGGTGAATTCGGCCGACTCGCGATCGCGAGTTTGTTTTATTCTGTTACGGAGGGAGACCATGCCCCATGCAAGAAGCCTCGCAAAATTACATGACGGTCCCATTAACGAACCTTTTGACACACTCTGGTTAAATGACCGACTATGACGCACATAATGGGTCAGTATTGTGACGGACATTTTGCTCCCGTGACGGCACCACGCGTCATCAAATTGGTGGTACTTGACGCGACCATGACGCACATTTCCCGGGGGTCAAGAGGTGCGTCATACAAATGACAGCTGCATTAGGGGATCTTCAAATAATCAGTAACTGGTAACATCCTTTTTCGTGACAATACTTATACATGTTGTATGAGCTTTTTAAAAGATATTGGAATTGTGACATTCAAAAATTTCCCTTGACCTTCGACCCCATGGCCATAATCTTTCCCTACAGAATCATTGCGCAGTAATGCATGTACTATAGACCCTGCCTACTTTAAGTTTATGCATTGAGCAATCTCCAAGGTATGGAGAAAAAGTGTCATTTCTGCATTAACCTCTTGAGGACAGACAGAGTGATTTTGCTACAACACACATTTCCCATAGACACCTGCCTGAGTATATTTGGGACTATCCTCAACAGGTTAGCATTTTAACTTCACCTTTGATACTTGACCTTGACCCCATGGCCCCAAATTCCCAAGAGAATCACTGTCAGGCAGTACATGCATAAGTTTCATGATGAAACCCAAGTTATTTTGGAGATATTGAGAAAAAGTGAAATTCTTTCATTTTCACTTGACCTTTCACCCTCGACCCCATTGCCCCAAACTGTTACAGAGAATTGTATCTCGTAATACATTCAAATGTATTACGATAATTTGATCTTGACTTTTGACCCTTGACCTTTCACACCATGACCACAAAAGTCCCAAGACAATCTTGTCAGGCAGTTTCAGGAAGATAGGTCACTTAAGCCATTTCTGAGATCGGAGCGCGCTTGCCCGTTGCGCGCTGTGTGTGCAAGTCTACTGCTCTCTGTGTGCGTGTGCTGAAATTACAGTGAGCAGCCTTTTGCAATAGGCTAGCACTGTGCATACAAGCATGGTGCAAGAGACACACATGTTACTGGTAATCCCTCCGGGCGAAACAACAGTGAGTGTAATTACCGTACGCACCTTACGTCTCGCCGTATGATCCCTCTGCTACACTTGTTGATGTTTTTCTTATTTTTCGTAATGAACCTTCCAGTCTGACATGCGTCAATATGCGAGACACCCTCTGCTATGTATGACAGCAAAGATCGTACTGTACACTCATGAGTACGATATGCATGACACATGTACCACGATTGAAAGGCGAAACAATAGCAAGTGAGTTAAAAGAAAGTATAAAAGGAAACGAAAAATAGAGCAAATACATGCTGATTCTAGGGAAATTTTGAGCTGAAATAATATGTATGACACACGCAATATTTGTGTGGAAATTTTCACGTTTTTTTTTTTTTTTTTTTTTTTTTAGGTCCGAAAGTAGGGGTGCGTCTTATACACGGAACTTTACGGTATTTTTAAGTTACGCTTTGCACAAAATTGATTACAGATGGATAGAAGGACTAACAATCCCAAAACACTATGCCTCCGGCAACACTTTGTGGTAGAGGCTTGAATATCAACAATCCAAAGCAGTTCTGAAGAAAACCAATAGCTACCCCCGCATAGTTTACATACGATTGCATTATAAGCAGAGTACAAAGAGTATTGTATGTCGTAGCTATACTGTAACTGTGCTGAAACATACTGCAGGAACAACTGGATGAAGATTTCTCACTTACAGAGCTCTGTGATGCTGAAGTGTTAGGGTACAGATTAAAATCACAGATACATGGACTTGTTATTCGACTTTTGTTTCATTCTTTGCCTCGTGTTTACTTTTAGATTACATTATCATGAAATAAATGTCATGAGGAGTGGTGACTTACTGTAATTTGTAAATAGGTAATTCCATTAAAAAGGGTCCCACTAGTTAAATGCCCCTTCTATTTGCTTCATACTGTCATTGCTTAGAAATTACATACCCTAAATCAATTTTACTTCTGAATACTCTTATTCAGGTAAGTATCTTCCTTTTCAAAGTAAAATATAGAAATTGCTTCTTCAAAGTTCTGCATGAATTTTGACAAAAAGTGCAAAATCACAACGTTTTTGGGCAAAATTGAGTGACATTTTACTGTAACACCAGTTAGACAGATTTACAGCTTGTTTGTGGATTAAACTCTATTTTAAGGGGTCAAAAATGATAAAAGACGAGCAAATTTTGAATACTATAAATATAATTCATGCATCAATTGATACACATTTGCGCACGTAAATCCCAAAAAAGACGTTTCACGTGTCATAAGTTTTGGTGTCCCCATAATTGCTCACACGAGGAACCTTAATTCATAAGTGTGGAATCAATATTAAGGATCAGTGTTGAACTGTTTGTTGTCATTTTGGTAGCAATCACATCTTCGTTTAAAAGATTTCAAGAGAAAATTGGGGTAAAATGAATAAATTTGAAAAAAAAGACCAAATTATAATTTTCACAACACGTGGCTTTGGTGTCCCCCTAAATATTACGTCAGGGCACAATGATAGCTAATTTTTTGTGTCTTATCACAACAATAATTGCTCCTCATTGGCATATTTTACAACGTAGCTGTGGTTTCTTTGTAACAGGTATCAAAAATTGACCACTCTATCAATTTTGAAAAGAAAATGCAAAAATAATATTTGGTGTCCCCCTTACATGAGAAACATAGAAGAATCTTTTTCCTGGCCAAAAACATGGGTTGTGTCATTTTTTCAATAGTACAGTTAATTTCTTACTTCAAAATAACCACTTCTATCGAAACAAACATAGAACTAATTTGAAATATTTGGTAAGATGCCAAAATGGATGGTTCATCAATGATACCAATGAAGTCCCCTTCACATGGTGAACCAGTTTTTCCCCATACACTGCAATTTGGTATGCTGACTTCCTTCAATTTCAGTTTAGAATGTTAATTTTCAGTCAGTTTTCAAGGGACTTACTCAATATGAATGTTTTTTAAAGTTATGTTGAACAAAAATCTGATTTTCTGATTTTATTGGCAAAATAGGCATGTCACAAAGTGGGTCCCTATTTTATGGAATTACCCAAATGTGGAATACAAGTTCAAGTAGTAGGGAGGGGAGTACAGGGAGTACAAGTGTCAGTAAAACAATGGTGAGTTCTTGCTGTTGCCTGATAAAATACCTACAAAACCAAGCCAGCCTTTCATCGGTGAAATTTCATTATCCTCCTGAATGCCGCTTTCACCAACTTTCCCATACTTAGCTGAAGTTTTACACACCTACTACGTATGTGATCTAATATAGCAAGCTATTATAGTTCTACACTCTCAAACACTTGGTGTGCATGGGACTGATAAAAAGCCTGGCTCAATGTTCCAACCAGCTGCAAGCAAAAGCAAAACTTACGTAAACAACAAATACCCAGACAAGTACCATACTGTCCTTATTCAAAGGGACTTTACTAGTTAGTTGGCATTTTAGTAAAATTCTAAGATATCATTAGGAGTTGTCTTTGCCTTTGTAGCATCTATTCATTACTGAAGCCTAGATCTAATCAAGTCAAGTTAGTGGTAAGACGGCTTTTCGTGGCAAAGAGCTGCATTAATTTTGTCAATCGTGCCTGTGTGATTGTGACTGAGCTAGGACTTGGTGAATTCACGCAATGAACATAAAAGACATCATATTCATGGCCTGCATGGGGGCCTGTACTGTACGTAAACAGTTCTGATATTTTCGACTTTTGTGAGACATGGGCCCTACACCTTCTCACCACAAGTGTTCTAGCGGCTTCTGCTGCTTCTGCTGCTGCTGGTGGCAACCGGCTAGCTAGAATGCATACACTGCACATTCTATGCTCTAGTGACCCTAGCTGCTTGTGTAGTAAATAGTAACAGTTCAATGCATGCTGCTGTGGTGCACACAGATATCAACATGAACATAAAAATAAGTTAACAAAACAACAAAAAAATCTAGTCTCTGTGCCCATATCACCGCCTTGCCATTGCTTTTTCTACCTACGACTACCTGACTTCGCCACTGTCGCTATCAGTGTCATTGTCACTGTCATCACTCAATTCACTCTCGGCATCAAACTCAAAGTCTAATCTTACATTATAATGTAAGAATTGGACATTTTGGTGGTTCAGCCAAGAAAGCTGATGCAAAGAAACACAGCACAGATATTACATCCGCTCGCGTAGGAATACCTGCTTTACGAATGACTGCCTCAATGTACCACTGCACTCATTATATAGGTTTTGGTTCCTTGCGTGACATATTGATTTAGGGCCTGACAGTGTCACCTTTCTCATATGATTTTCTTAAATTTAATCTCTCGCTACTTTGGCTTTGACTACTGGCACATACACTGTATGACATGCAAAAATATTTGCATGCTTTTATTGTTGCACCAGCTTCTGGCTGCGCAAAATGCGCAAACATTTTCCACACTATGAAAATTGACACTTGTACAGTATAGTGTATAGTGTGCAGGGTTCTCGCCAGGATTTTCTTCACGCTTGTCGGCATTTATGCGCGCTGATCTGGGGAAGCCTTCGCTAATGCTCAATACAACACAGATAAATCGCCGCTAAAATGCCACTAAATGCGACATTCTCACGGAGATGTAATGAACGTTGTGAGGGGCATATTCTCACAGAAACAATGCAGAAACTCCATACCTTATGTTAGCGGCAGTTCCTAAATAATACCGGTAAATGAAAGAGAAGTATAGGTGCCGATGGTGGAGGTTCCGATTTCTTTTAGGCCTTTCATGTTTCACTGTTGCAATAATTAGCCGCCTCTGCATCGCAACAACGCGCGCCTTGTTGCTTTCTCGCCGTCTGCTCGACCACGTGGTAGGCCTATTGCATGCAGATGCGCGAGAAGCGATCGAGAACTTTCGGGACATCGTTGCACTTTCCTTTCTGGGAAAACTGCGGTAGTTTGGCCGTGACATCAAAGAGATATCCTACAATTTTAAATGTAATGATGGTCATTATTCCGAAGGTTTGTTTAATCATAAAATGAAACGATTCATTACTGAGTACTTCGAAGGTTTGTGATCGAAAACAACAACAACACCAAAGGTCGGTACTACAGATGAATGTTCAAAATAAAACTGATTTCGTTCGAAGATTAACAAGCATTTTTTCTTTATTATTTTCCGATCAACGAACCTTCAGAAAGGAATCTATCATCTATCATCGTTATTGTTTCAGAATAAAAAAAAACCTTCAGAATAAGAAAACACCGTTGTTGTATTCCGAAATTATACTGGCAGAACATTCGAAATAACAAAACTGATTTCGTTTGGATATAAACGAATATTTTCTCCTTTATAATTTTTCTATTAACGATCATTCAGAATTAAGAATGTAGAGTATTATTTTGCCATTATTCTGTCGGAGTAACGAACCCTGAGGGTAAGAAAACTATAACCGTTTTAATTTCTTCTTTATCGTTTTCCGATTAACGATCGTTCAGAATTAAGAATCTAAAGTATTATCGTTATTCTTTCGCAGTAACGAAGCTTCAGAGTAAAAGAAAACTAACAGTTTTGGGGCCGTCGTTTTATTCTGAAATTTCACTGACGGAAACGTTCGAAATAACAAAACTCAAGTGATTTCGTTGTGAAATGAACGGACATTTTTTAAAATCATTTTTGGATTAACGAACCTTCAGAATAAGGAATATAGCATTGTTTTATCATTAATCTGTCGGAGTAACGAACCCTAAGAGCAAGAAAAGTGCAATTGTTTTTTTTGGGCAGTTGTTTTATTCCAAATTTCACTGGCAAAACGTTCGAAATGACGCACTGATTTCGTTTTGAAATTTACGGACATTTTTCTTTATTCAATTTTCGGTTAACGAACCTTCAGAATAAAGAATATACAATTTATTATTTCATCATTACTACTTCTGTCGGAATAACAGACCCTTATAGAGTACGAAAACACGCTGTTTTGTGCCGTCGTTTTATTCCGAAATTTCACTGACAAAAACGTTCGAAATAACAAAACTGATTTCGTTTTGAAATGAACGGACATTTTTTCTTAATCATTTTTTTTTTTTTTTTTATTAACGAACCTTCAGAAGAAGGAATCTAGCATTATTTTTTCATTAATCTGTCGGAGTAACGAACTCTCAGAGTAAGAAAACTGCAACTGTTTGGGGGCAGTCGTTTTATTCCAAATTTCACTGGCAAAACGTTTGAAATGACGCACTGATTTCGTTTTGAAATTTACGGACATTTTTCTTTATTCAATTTTCGGTTAACGAACCTCCAGAATAAAGAATCTACAATTTATTATTTCATCATAACTACTTCTGTCGGAATAACAGACTCTTAGAGTACGAAAACACGCTGTTTTGTGCCGTCGTTTTATTCCGAAATTTCACTGGCAGAACGTTCGAAATAACAAAACTGATTTCGTCGTGAAATGAACGGACATTTTTTCTTAATCATTTTTGGATTAACGAACCTTCAGAATAAAGAATCTAGCATCATTTTATCATTAATCTGTCGGAGTAACGAAAAAAAAATGAACCTTGGTGGCGATAACTGATGCTGGTGTAGAGAAAAACAAAGACAGCTCGCTCAAAAGATGCTTCCTTCTTTCAGTTTATTTTCTCCCCAGTCATTCTTATCGTTCTCCTCCCATGAACCCCTGCCATGCACGGACGATGAACAAAACAAAATGTTACCGACGCTGCAATGAAAAAAAAAAAAGAAAAAAAAAAGAAAGAAACACGTCCTCGAAGCAAATTATCTACACTTTTCAAGTTGAAAAAATTGACGTTCGTAATGATGAATAAAAAAAAAGCACGACCTCAAGCAGTGGGGAAACTTGATATCATGGCTTGTGGAAATTTCCACGAAATTTCCACGAAAGCCAGGTGTCAGGTAAAGAATGTCGCGCGTACTGCCACCTTGTTTCAGTAGTCGTAAACAGCGTGTACATAGCATGTAAACCAACTGGGAATATTGATGAATGATCAGCCATTTATTTTCTGCCCATGAAGGCCCCCTAACCCACCTTTACAAACCAACCCAGAAGCACGTGGAGCATTACGTACCTTGAACTTGAAAGACCATCATGACAGAATTACTATAAATTTCGGCCCGGAGAAGGAAAATGGAATATTCACGAATGACGTTTACAAATCCATGGAAATTGAAAAGGCTAAAACGGAACGCATGGCTTTTTAGATAAAAAAAATAAATAACCCACTGAAACTACCAAAACCTAAATAAACATTTGCATTTGCTTACTCCATCGCACGTTCTTTTTTCTTTTCTTTTTTTTTAAACGAAAAATGGAGTTAATTTTCTCTCTGCGGCAATGCTTTGAACGCATCTAATTTTGCATCATTGCCGATGGCCAGCTTCCTAAAGTATTGATACGAATCCTTTCAAATATACGAAACAAAGTCTAAAAATCCTGGATCCTGGCGGTGAATTTCGATGGTATTATAAATCCTGCTCACTATCAAAATTTAATCATCTGTTCCTTGCGCCATTTTACCAACCAACTGTAACTGTTCCTGAAAATTTCATCCTAATCTGTTCCCAAATTTTGACTTATTTTGCGAATAGAGAGACAGACAGGCAGACAAACTAACAAACAAACCAAAGCAGCCAAAAAAAAAAAAAAATACAACCTTTGGCGGAGGGGGGCATGCATTTCATATCGTTTGTTTTTGCGTAACCCGACAACAAGCGTGACAACAAGCGAGCACGTGTCAGCCTTCCTCAGCCTCCTTCGGCCTCCGACCCTCTCTTTCCGTCCTCTCTCTCCCTCTCACAATACACTGTACCGTTGTACACGCAGGCAGCTGTAAGTGGCCGGCTGGGTGCTTGTGCATGTGTGTGTGGATCCCAAATCAGAGCGCATGCGAGTGAGCAAGTGTGTGATGTGGTGTGTATCAGCTAG
Organism: Diadema setosum; assembly: GCF_964275005.1. Taxonomy (NCBI): domain Eukaryota; kingdom Metazoa; phylum Echinodermata; class Echinoidea; order Diadematoida; family Diadematidae; genus Diadema; species Diadema setosum. The sequence continues at coordinate 16,410,138 of NC_092691.1, forward strand.
TACGTCGCTCTGTTGAGCCGCGTTGTTGTGATCGGTGGTGCGGTGACTGCGTAGATAAATTTTTGCGCTTGTATAAGTATGTAAACTGCTGCTGCTTTCAACATCTAGCTTCTTTTCTAGCCAGATAATAAAGACTGAAAAAGGCGAGAAATTGGTCCGAACTTAGCTCGTCAAGCAAGTTACCCTTGTCGGCAAGTTCACGCGTGGTGTTACCCTTGTCGGCAAGTTTTACCCTTGTCGGCAATTGCTTCTTCAAACCGCACGCTTGTCGGGGCCGACAAGGGTGATATACGCTGGCGAGATCCCTGGTGTGCTACTGTGATTGTCTCTTGATATGAATGAATACATACACGTACAATGACAATCAAATGGGTACATGCATGCATGTACATGTACCTTGCCATCTCCAACCATATAACTGTACATTTAATATCAGAGATTTGAAACTAAAATGTATGAAAGAGTACATTGTAAAAGCCAGTGAAAGAGCTTGGTCAGGTACATGCACCTGACTATTGAAAGTAGAAAACTATCCACAGATAAAACAGCCATTGGCAGCACTTAAAACAGCCACTTGAATCTTTGCAGCAGTAGAACTACATGTACACAATACTTACATGCCCTAATTACTTTCTATTGTTCCTCAATGATATGCATGTAAAGAGTGTAATTGTTCATGCTGTCAATTTACTTTTGTTCAGGTGATACACTAACAGCGTATTTAACTACTGTGCTTATATGAGAAATCTTTCTTCCTTCCTTTCTTTCTTTCTTTATTCTTTCTTTCTAACAAATTTTGTGAAAGCAATGGGCTGTACGCATAAAAAGTAGCATTTACCTGTGCTAGCCTTTTGCTTCAATCTGTATGCATAAAAATAAGCAATTGCTTGTGAGCAAAAGCTTTTGCTAGCAAGCACAAGCAATTGTTTGCTGTCTGGGAGCAATTGCTTTAGGTAGGGGCTAGGCATTTGCTTAAGAACATAATGCACAAAACATACCTTTTGCTTGTCCTTGCTAGCAATTGCTTTAGTTTGCCAAGCTCTGTAAAACAATCTTGAGCTTTTGCTTAACTGGGGCGTTCGCTTCTATGCATCATGTTCAAATTCATAAAAGAAAGGCCAAACTTGTGCCGGAATGGTATAAATCAACAAGAAATTTCTCCTGTTACATAGGACAAATTGTCGATATGTTTTACAATTTTGAGCATTTCAAAAATTTTCACAGACACGTCTCTCTGTGCGTTTCCACATAAGCAACATGGAAATGCACTTTTTTTTTCACTTAATTTGGATTCCTGAAACAACCAGCAGCATTATCCATGGACTTCTGAGTAACCTTGACAAATAACAGGGTAATGTGCATGCGCCAAAGTTAAAATTCTATGCGCGTGTCTATGTGCAAACATAGTGAAAAAAACGTCTTTGTTTTGTGACCCCGTTTTTAAACATACGAAAGCAGATATTATGACTTTTAATTGCCATTTCATGTAATCTAAGGTTCCAAATTCTATCACAACAACATTCTATGATGAGTATCTCAGTCACTTTGCCCAAATTTGAGTATGCTGCACTTGGGACAATTGTCTTTCTAGGCACTGTCATCAATTTTCAATTTGATATCATATTAAAAATTGTGATATAATGCAAAGTATCAAAATCTGTCAAGTTTACATATTACATCTACTGTAAAAGTGGAAATTTTCGCGGTGTTGAAATTTTCGCGCATTTCGCGCAACCAGACACTAGTGCGAAAATAAAAGCACGCGAATATTTTTGTTTGACAGTTGTTCCTGTGCGTGATGTCTTGATTCTGCGGAATTAAAAACACGCGAAACTCTTCTGACACAGCCAAGCGCGAAAAATTAGTCGCGCGAAAATATCCACTTTTACAGTATGGGAAGTGATTTTTTGCCAATCGTTCATAGACTTGACAACTTTTTAGAAGCTATATTTCAGTTGGTTTCATAGGACTCTGAAAACTAGAACTATCACTTAATGTGATTAACCCCACCTACAGTATAACTAAAGGAGCTAGCTTAACCAGCAATAATTGTGTATAAACATGCTTTTTACTAAAAAAAAAAAAAAAGGTTTTTACCGTGGCAATGCATTATTCAACATTGAATAAAGGTATGCGTTTTGCTCACTGTTAGTCACATATAGTGCCATATCTCAATTCAAAAGCTCAAACAAGGCAATTGCCATAATGTGTCTCGCCCATTCACGTACAAGAAATTGTACCCGAATGGGATATAACAGATTTTAAAAAAAGAGATATAACAGATAAAAAGAGATATAAAAGGGTAAAAATTTATGGCAAAAAAGAAATGTGCCATAAAAACTTAACATTGGGCCCTTAAAGTTTGTTGACTCCTGCCTGTGACCTCTGACCTTGTGGTGATCATCCACTCCCCAAGGTACATCTACCATCCAAGTTTGGTCACAAACGGACCTATGGATCAAAAGTTATGACCCATAATAGAAACGCGCCATAAAAACTTAACATTGGGCTCTAAAAGTTCGTTGACCCATGCTTGTGACCATTGACCTTGTGGTGACCATCCACTCCCCAAGGGACATCTACCATCCAAGTTTAGTCACAAATGGAGTTATGGATCAAAAGTTATGACCCATAACAGAAACACGCCGTAAAAACTTAACATTGGGCTCTTTAAGTTTGTTGACCCCTACTTGTGACCTTTGACCTTGTGGTGATCATCCACTCCCCAAGGGACATCTACTGTCCAAGTTTAGTCACAAACGGACCTATGGATCAAAAGTTATGACCCATAATAGAAACGCACCATAAAAACTAACCCATTGAGGACGAGTCCCGAGTATACTCGGGCAGGTGTCTATGGGAAATGCGTGTTGCAGCAAAATCAGTCCGTCCTCAACGGGTTAACATTGGGCTCTAAAAGTTCGTTGACCCATGCTTGTGACCACTGACCTTGTGGTGACCATCCACTCCCCAAGGGACATCTACCATCCAAGTTTGGTCACAAATGGAGTTATGGATCAAAAGTTATGACCCATAATAGAAACGCGTCATAAAAACTTAAAGGACAAGTTCACCTTCATTAACATAAGGATTGAGAGAATGCAACAATATTTAGTAGAACACATCAGTGAAAGTTTGAGGAAAATTGGACAATCGATGCAAAAGTTATGAATTTTTAAAATTTTTGTGTTGGAACCGCTGGATGAGGAGACTACTACAGCTTGTGAGTCATATGCGTACAACAGTATAAAGAAAATGTAAAGAAAATTCAACATATTTTCACTTTTTTCGCATAATAAAAGAGCACTTGACTTGCCTCTTTCTAAAGGCAGGGGGAATAATATTACCCATAACATTTGTCGGTAACGAGTCGGGGGAATGTGTACTTTTTTCAAAAGATGAAATTTTGTGAAATTCTCTTTTATATTTTCCTTATTTGGTGTACGCATGTGACTTCTAAGTTATTCACACACTGCAGTAGTCTTCTCATCCAGCGTAACTTTGGAACGGATTGTCCGATTTTCCTCAAACTTTCAATGATGTGTTCTACTAATATTGCTACATTCTCTCAATCCTTATGTTAATGAAGGTGAACTTGTCCTTTAAAAGGACAAGTTCACCTTCATTAACAAGGCGTACTTGACCTTTGACCTTTTGGCAAAAAACTTCCTACAGAATATTGGGTTATACATGCATACATCAAGTTAAAAAAAAATCCTTCAGGCATTGCATAAATATAAGGAAAGTAGTGATATTTTGAGGAGTTGACCTTGACCTTTGACCCCCTGACCTTTGACCCATGACCCCAAACTTCCCTAGATAATCACTGCCCATCGGTACATGCATATATACTAAGTTCCATGAAGATACCTTGAACCATTTGCGAAATTTCAACCTTTTTTTCACAAAATGACCTGTGACCTTTGACCCCGTGACCCTAAATCCAAACAAAATATCATCCCCCCAGGATATACCCTCATGCCAAGTTTGATGCAAAACCACCTCACAGTTTTTGAGATATCGACAAAAACAAAACGGGACGGACGTACGGACGGACGGACGGACGGACGATCCGAAAACATAATGCCTCTGGCCACTTCGTTGGCGGAGGCATAAAAAGGTGTCTTGCACAACTACTGTATACACCATATATTTCGCGAGTCTAAATCATTTCGTGAATCGGGAATTCCTGATGATTTTGCGAGTGGTTAAATTTGCGATTGTGGAGTCGTGTACAGAATGGAGAAATGTACTAGCGTACTCACATCCACATTAGGAACAGTCAATATTTTTGCGTTTTTTAATTTCGCAAATAGCACCCGACTCGCAAAATTCGCGAAAATAAAAACCTCGCCAAATACTCGGCATATACAGTAACTAATTTACATAGCAGTCACACATGCCAAATTTGGGGTCGACTGCTCCAAAACTGAGAGAGTAATTCGATCCACTGGATTTTGCAACAGACCGACCAACCAACTGACCGACTGAATGACTGATACACACTATGTGTGGGTGGGGTTATAATGCTGTTCCCATGTCAATGCATTGCTCAACAATGATGTACATGAAGTTCGCACACGCATCTTCGTACTATTTGCAGTCACATGTGCAATGTACAAAATTTCAAGCTAAATTTCAAAGAGTGGCTGAGTTAGCTGAATCCACAGTATTTTTGTATGCTTTTTAGTGAAAAAATGCTGTTACCATGGCAATACATTGTTCATTATTGACAAAAGATGTGTTTTGCACATCTACATACTGTAGTGGTCACACATGCCAAAATTGAAGTCAATTCCTAAAAACTATAGGGAGTTAGGTCAATCTAAATATTTTTTTTTATATAATTGGCATTAAAAAAATGCTGTTGCCATAGACACAGATTTCTTCACAAACACGCTAAAGGTGTCTTGCACAACTACACATTTCATTGATCACAATATGCTGAATTTCAACTGAACTGCTTTAAAACTAATAGAGTTGTTCGATCCACAACATTTTGTAAGATTTCTATGAAAATTTGCTGTTGCCATGGTAATGCATAAATGCAATACTAATGGAAATGGTGTAATTCACATCTACACTTGTACCTTTGATAGCAGTCTGACATGCCAAATTTTGGGTCAATTGCTCGCAAAAAAAAAAAGATAGTGGGTTTTCCATCCACAACATTTTGCAATGGACGGACCGCCCAATCACCAAATCGCCGACCACCCAACTGTTTTGTATACTCTGGGATTGCACTGCTTTGACTGCTGTAAAATTTTGTAGCCTGGTAGAGTTTGACCAACTCATCATATTATAATCATAATGGCAAGTTGATACATAACCATCCCAGTTATGCAAATTTGTTCCAAAGTTCATATTTCAAAAGGTCTTATAACACTTTAGAGTCCTGTTTGATTTCATTCATGTCAAAGACTTCTTCCTTGGTAATGGAAATGAGAGTTGAAATTGAGGAATATGAAGGATGTGATTACTTTCAAATTCTTAACAGTACACTTTTCTAAATGTACTGCTCTGACTTCTTACTGTCCCCTTTAAAAAGGTGCCAATCATGGATGATTGATCACCCCCCTGCATATAACCTACATGTAACTCGTCTTAAGGTGACAAGTTTCATATCTTGATTGTTTTGGGGGGGTTTTTTGCCAAAGGAAAATGTAGCATCCTTGCAAACTTCTTTCAGGTGCCTTTGTACTCTGCAAGCCACTTTCATAATCTGCATTAAAGGTATCATCTTCTATGGTTTACCATGCAAAAGTGGGAACAATTGATTTTAGGCTAGCATTTGTCTATTCAAATGACTGAAACTAGCAATTTGCAGAAGCTAAAGACAAAAAATAAACAATGTCTCTTCCTATACCTTGTATCACATATCTCTAAATATGTAAGCAGATTTTCAAATGTATAACTTCAAGTAAGATTTGTTTTCTCCATTTATATAATCCTAGTTTTAATAGCAAACAATATCCTTGCAGACCATTACTATTTTATAAGAGAAACATAGCAAACTTGGGGATCTTTGGGGAATGGACCTCCATGGGGGCATGGCGTCCATTTTACAAAATGTATGTTTATATACAAGTGCATATTATGCCATCACACTGGCAATAATACCTGCAACATCTGTAGAAAATATGACCATGTGTTTTCAAAAAAGATCAAAATGTAGAAACTGGCTGCTGATGCCCCATGGGGGGTCGTGCTTAGATCTGCCATGAAAAAAAAACTTAAAAAAAAAAAAACTAGAAAGTGCACTCACTAATGTGCACTGTATCTATTCAGAGCAACTGGTCCCTATGGACCTGATAGGGCCACCCCTGGATCCGGCATGAAGAAACTTGAAACTACAGCCACCAAAGTACTCACTCAAAGCACTAACTTACATAAACATCCTCTATTACTTCTGGTCCTTGGGAAAAATATTTTTCAAAATATTCCTTCATTTGGGGGCTTTGGGTACCCCTACATGTAAGTGGGTTATGGTATCCATTTGTACAAATGTATAACCTATAATCCTAGTGATAACACCTGCCAGGTTTGGTCAAATTTTGATGATGCATTTCCAAGAAGAAGAGGAAAAATTCCCCCCTCCCCTCCCCCCCCCCCCCCCCTCTTGAGGGGGCACCCCTGGATCTGCCATGAACAAATTTGACACTACAGTCACCAAAGTACTTCAAGTTCAAGTTCAATCATAGTTTGAAGTTCCTCAAGTTCCTCATAGCACTTACTTACGTACAGGCTCTCTAAATAACGATGAACTTCTGGTTCACAGAAGATTTTTTTTTTTTATTCTTTAATTGGGGGGCTTGAACAAATTTGACACTACAGTCACCAAAGTACTTCAAGTTCAAGTTCAATCATAGTTTGAAGTTCATCAAGTTCCTCATAGCACTTACTTACGTACAGGCTCTCTAAATAACGATGAACTTCTGGTTCACAGAAGATTTTTTTTTTTTTTTATTCTTTAATTGGGGGGCTTTAGGTACCCCTGGGGCCCCTAAATAGAGCATGGTATCCATTTGTACAAATATACATGCTATCATCCTCACAATAATATCTGTCAAGTTTGGTCAAAGTCTAATGTATTTTCAAAGACAAAGTGCATTATACATACTGTGCTCACAGTACATGAATTCTTCTCACTAAACTTGTGCATAGTGGGTTAGAAAAGCTTCAAACATTAGCATATGACCTGTGCATACAGAGTACCCGTACTGTCACTTTCATGTCATTTTGAACTTGGAGGTTATAATCATCTATGGATGGCATTTCATCTCATTAACCAACACTTGGCTTCTTGCTCTGATCATTCTGTTACAAGGCTCTCGAAGTGGGCTATTTTCTGTACACTACAGTACTGTACAGATGTACATGTCCAGCTGTATGTACAGTTCTTCTGTAGTGAGATTATGCAATGCACACGTGATGGAAAGGTCTACCAACAGTATAAAATGAAAATTACTGTCTCAAAAAAAAAAGAAAAAAGTTATAAATGAGGAAGGGGTTAACCCTGTAAGTATAATTCTTCATACATACGTGTGTACATGTATATCATCGATGCATAACAAAATGAAGTATGGCAGATGAGCAAGAATGTCTACAAGTGTTTCCTAGTGAGACTAAAATACGTACGGCATTTCCTGCGCCATGGTTGCCCAGTGACCCTCCAAATGATATAATCCTCTGAGTTTGTGAATCCAGCCACAATCCAGCTATGCGTTGTCTGCACACTGCACTGTCAATCTGGTACAACTATGAAACAAAGAGAGACGGAGACAGGGTATGTACAGACAGAGCAAGAGAGGGAGAGAGAAGGGGAAGGGGGGGGGGGACAGGCAGAGGGAGCAGGAAAGGGTAAGGAGAAATGAAACAGATATAAATGATGGTGGGATTATACAAGTGATTCACGACTCGGCACTTAGCCACAAATAATCACAGGGAATTCTGATTCACAGGCTATGTTATTTGCTACAGAATCTGGTTTGCCAAGTTCTTGCTGCATGAAAGAGCTCTGAGAGAAACTATTACACAAACATACCGGTACTGGATTGCACATGCTGGGTGCAAACCACAGACTCTCTGTTGACTTTACATCATGCAGTTTCCTTGTTTTCTGTGTGTCTGGCATGATTATTCAAGTATCCTTTTAAGTTATCGTATTTATTATATCTAGAAAGAGCATAAAGGTGATTTGATAACATGCACATTTACACATGTGCAGCTCCAAAACCCTACACCTAAAATGCTAAATAAAACTTTGTAAAACATTAATTGTGACCGTGCATCACAAAACCAATGAAAAGTCGCATGCATTGACTTTGTGTGAAAACTGAAAATAGGTGAAAAGTGTCAACCTAGCCAATCTTGAGGTTTTCATATTTTCTAAAAGAGCAAGTCTTCTTCTAACATTATGCTAAAGTTTGGAATCATAAAACAAAAAAGAAATTGCATTTTTTAGCAATTTTTCTTGAACACTTTTTTGTAGCCTGGTGTGATTAGGTGTGTCTTATACAGTCCCCTCTTTACACACTCTTCACTTTAAACTCTAATAACTTTAGAAAGGATGATGCTACCACTTTGAAAGTTGTCAATAATCATTAACAGAATATGTTAATAAAGCATGCCAAATTTCAGCATAATCTGATAATCCCTTCATTGTTGCTGCTCCTGTGGTTTACATCCTGTTTTTTTGTCCCATTCATTGCACAGCTAGCACGGCTTGGTAAAGATAAAGTGCCTGAAGAGATCTTGTACTTACGGGCTTCTTTTCTTATTTCACACTTTTCCAGAGTGTGTGCTTCCTTTCCAATCTTTAGATTGGTTAGGGGTGTCCATTTGAATTGAGTTATACACCATTTTAAAGCTTAAAGTAGTCATTACGAGAAAAATAGCTTGATATTCATAAATAAAGTGAATTATACATTTCTGGAAAGTTTAAGTCTCTAGGAATATGAATAATTAAGTTTCAGAACGTGAAAATGTCTCTTGAACGAAGAAGAGATGGTGTTTTGAGACCCTTTTCTGACCGCCAGAACCTGAAATTTTGGGGAGCAAAGTTATGACATGCAAGGAACGAATCAGCCCTGTGCTGATGCGCTGTTGCTACACAGCGCCGTGGTTCAAAGCGTGAATTCTGCATGATCTGCGTAGGAGGTGAAGTCTCTTCTTCACAGAATAAGGTACAAGTTGGTTATGATTTTTGCAATTTTTTACTTATTGAATCCATCTCGCTTAGAAAATTTTTCCAGTTGCACTTTTGCACCTTAATCAAACAGCTTGCAGGCCTTGGCGCTCTACTTGACCTAGAACCAGCTGCTGGCAAATGCCCTTTATACAAGGTGTGTACTCTATCTAAGGGCAGCTACTAGTATAGCTATGGCCGTGACAGCTTGTCATGCCGCTTCAGCTGCACAAGCACGCTAAGAGCATGTTTACACCGAACACAGTCACAGCAAAGGTCTGGTTTATTGCTATGGTCAACAAAGTAAACAATGTCTGGTACTGTTTAAAAAAAAATAAAAAAAGAATCAGTAATTCGGTACAAAATCACCCTAAATATTACTCTTTTTTTAATGTCAAAACCAAGGGCAACAACATCATTAATAGTTGAAGATTTTTTTTTTTTTTTTCCACAAAATCATTAGCGGGGAAGTGATATTTTGGGAGCACCATAGCAAAACACATCAACATGGAGGTACTACAGACAGACAGTGGGCCCTGTCGCCTCTCCCTCGCTTCTTCTACCAGTACCACCCCTTTGCCACTGTCACTATCAGTGTCATTGTCACTGTCATCACTCAATTCACTCTTGATAGTCTTATCATACAATATAAGGTAAAAATTGGACATTTTAATGGCTCAGCCAAGAAAGCCGATCCAAGGAAAGACAGGCCAGATATTGGTCATTGCCAAGCACTTAAATATTACGGTGGATTCTATTCACCAATACCAAAGATTTCTTGCAAACTGTACATGTACGCACGGCAGCTTGTAGTACATTTGTCTCTCTGAAACTAGCTGTCAAACAATTGCAACTAATTCCATTATATAGTTTTAATGCCATCATTAGGGAGTCGTATAAATTGACACTTACATTGTACATTGTATCAATCCTAACCTGTAAAGTCTATTACACATTCCTTTATACAGCTGTATATTTAGCGAGTCTAAATTTTTGCAAATTAGGACTGTATGCGTGCATGTCACATTCATATCAGGATCAGTCTATAGTTTCGTGTGTAAAACAAAGTGGTCCTAATAAAAAATGGGACCCACCTTTTATTAGGACACCACGTTACTGGAAATCTCAGCCATTTCAAAACAGATTTTTGTCATGAATTCCTCAGTGTATGCTCGTTAATATTTCATAAAAGAAGTTTGTAATTATAATGTAAAAAGTTAAAGTCCGAATTCCCATCTCAACCAGAACTATACAGTCCCTTTAAAGGGGATGGCTAGTAACTGATCAGTGGGAATCAGTGGGAATGCTGGAGGATGATTGTTCCAATCCTTGTGGGATTAATTTAAGAGTACATTATATATCTATTGTTGTGTGAAAATTATTTGCTTCAGAATGGTCTCATATTCAAGTAATGTGCAGTTGAATGTTTCCAGGTTAGCATGCCTGGTCAGTGACGGGGCATTAAAGATAATAAAAAGTTTTGGTACCTCAAAAGCTTCCCTGAATTTCCTTGTCTTGGTTTGTGTTGCAGGTTAAAGTACGTTGTCTGTGAGAATTACTCGCCCAAAAGTGCTCTCATGTCTTAGTAATCATGCAATAATGGTTTCGTACCAGAGCCGACGCTGTACAGCGTCGATAAATATTGTACGAAACCACTGACTGCGACCAGCAGCTTGCAGCCCATTGTACTCATAGCTAACTGCGACCAGCAGCCCCATACGCATAGCGTAATGGGGCTTCGCATTGTAGCATTCAGGATCATGACAGAATTAGTATCGCGGGTAAATGTCAACTTAAAATCCAAAAATTTCTTTGATTTGAAGACTTACCAATTAAGTTGAAGTATTGAAAACAGGCTTCGAACAACGTTTGGTTCTGCCAATAGTCCCTTTCTGTTCGAATTGATGACTGAATGTGACTCGGTCGAGAGGACCTTGGGAGAGCTACATACACTGGATACCATGGCCAGCGCATGCGCACACAAACATCTTATCCGTTCATGGATTTGAAATTTGTGTGCATGTGATGTGTTCGCATGCACTGGCTGTAGTATTCAGTGTACTGTATGTAGCTCTCCTAAGGTCCTGTCGACTGAGTCACATTCAGTCATCAATTCGAACAGAAAGGGACTATAGGCAGAACCAAACGTTGCCCGAAGCCTGTTTTCAATACTTCAACTTAATTGGTAAGTCTCCAAATTGAAGAATTTATGGGATTTTAAGTTGACATTTACTCTGCGATACTAAATCTGTCATGATCCTGAATGCTTCAATGCGAAGCCCGATTACGCTATGCGTATGGGACTGCTGGTCGCTATGCGTATGGGGCTGCTGGTCGCAGTTAATTGCATGATTACTAAGACATGAGAGCACTTTGGGGCGAGTAAGTCTCACAGTGTTAGTTATATGAAAGGTACTTTAACCTGAAACACAAACTAAGACAAGGAAATTGAAGGACACTTTTGAGGTACCAAAACTTTTTATTATCTTTAATCTGCACGTTACTTGAATATGAGACCGTTCTGAAGCAAATAATTTCCACACAACAGTAGATATATAAGGTACTCTTAAATCAATCCCACAAGGATTGGAACAATCATCCCTCAGCATTCCCACTGATTCCCACTGATCAGTTACTAGCCATCCCCTTTAAGTAGAGACCTCTGATTTAGAGGGTACTGAAACCAAATATACAAGCAGATTGAAAGACTGCAGCAATGTTAATGTATTGAGGAAAATTGGATTTGAAACCATTCAAGGTTATACACTTTTGAATTTTCACTGCCACAAGTGCTGGATATAAAAATAAGAAAATATGCAGTTCATGACAATATTCATGCACAAATATATAAAGAAGACTTTGTGATGAAAAATACATGTGTACACATTCCCTTGACTTGTTGACGTACTGTACATGCATGTTAAAGGGATCTATAGTTTTGGTTGAGACCTAATTTCAGGTTTCTAACATTTTTTTTTTGGTGAGATAATGAGAAACCTTATGAATATGAAAGGGCATGTAATTCTATGAGGAATTCAATTATTTGATGAAAACTGGTTTTGAAATGGCTGAGATATCCAAAAAAAAGTGTGGGACCCACACTTTATTACGAACGCTTTGTTTTACTTTGTTTTTGGATGTTTCAGTCATTCCAAACCCAATTTTCATCACATAAACTTTGAATTCCTCTTAAAATGGTATGCTCTGTACTATATCATAAATTGTGTTTTCTTGGTATCTCGCAAAAAGGTAAAAGCCCAATTCTCATCTCCACCAATGCTGTACATACATTGTACCATCCCTTTTAAGGGTAATATCATTCTCCCTGCTCTTTGAAACAGATTTAATTAATTAGTAAAGTGATCTTTTACTATGCTAGAAAAGGGAAAAAGTTGAATTTTCTTCATACAGTGTGCATACATCATGTCAACTGTTGATAGTCATCTCATTCAGTGATGGCTGCGCCAAAAATTAAAAAAAAAAAATAATAATACAGTGCTCACCACTTAATTGCAAGGGGTCGGGAGATAAGTTTTTCTCCCATTTAAGCGGTGCTCCCGCTTAAGCGATGGCCTGTGCAAACCACACAACATGAAGCCAAGTATGTGGGTATTATATTAAACCATGCACAGTCATCACACCTGACGATAACCACAGCGTCAAATACCCACACGCTATGACACGCAGACATTTCAACATGCTTTGATCCCATCATTGTCGCCACCAGCAAGCCGGGAGAAGAACAAGACTGAGATTCAAGAAATCTAAAACTATATGCGCAGAAGAAAATAACTCACAAAAATCAAGTAAAGTGAATGTGCAGTTGAGGTGTATATGATAAAATAAATGGTACCCCAGGGTAACAAAAACAAATCAGCCATTTTGTTGAATTATTATTTTTTTTTTTAAAGGTTGTACCCTAGGTGCCAAAGAGTGGGAAATTATTTTGGTGTTGGAGCTAGCCCGCACTAGCCACTGCACTGTACTGCACTAAAGCACACGATATATTGCTAGCACAGCATACCATGCATGCAAAGTATCACATGCAGTGGCATGGGAATGACTAACTGTAAAAGTGGATATTTTCGTGTGACTAATTTTTCGCACTTGGCCAAGTAAGAAGAGTTTCGCGTGTTTTTAATTTCGCGAAATCAAGACAACAGCTACTGGAACATATGGCATGCAAAAATACTCACATGCTTTTATTTTCGCACTAGCTTCTGGTTATGCGAAATCCGCGAAATTTCCACTTTTACAGTAACCCCGGCACGGGGCGCTGTAACCAGTAACAGCGCCCCAAAGACTTGTATACAATTTAGTGAAGAAATCAAGTGCACTGCGATGCTTGCAATTCAGTAAACAACTCATCGTTCAAAACGACACTTGGATTCGCAACGAAAAGCCACATGTTGTACACCTGTGACCCGCGACAACGGTTTCAGGCAAAAGTCGCAAGAGCAAATTCCCTCCTAGGCGGGGTACAAAGATTTTGACCATTATTTTTGTCGATTTGGGGTTTTTTCAGAAATTGAATCTCTGATATGTTTTGTAATACACTAAATTTCACAGCATAACACTAAGTTTTTTCTACCGAAATCTAGATCACACTCGTCAGTTTCGATCTCCTCTCGAACGCCGCGCCACTATGCCCAGTGTTGCTACGGCAAGGCATCTCGCGTGCAATTGGATAGTGCGTCGCACACATTTACATAGTTCGGCTTTCGGCGATACACCTTGCAGCGTGTCGGAAATGTTTTGTCCACGCATGCATGCTCCATTGTTGTTGCTACAATAAATATCAGTACGCTCAGTCTTTAGTGTATGCTCTTTGTTTGGCTTTCTATCCGAGCTTTTCTACCGCAATGTTCAACAACGGAAATGAAACAAAAAGTGAACAGCAACACTAGGCAGCACTAACTTAACGTGAAAAATAAATACGATAGGGAACATGGTTTAAAGGGACTGTACAGTACTGGTTGAGGTGGAGATTCATGTTTTGAACATTCCTAAGTGAGATAATGAAAAGCCTCATATGAAATATTAAAGAGCATGTAATTTTAAGAAGGATTCAATGTTTATTTGATGAAAATTGGTTTTCAAATGGCTGAGATATTCAAAAAAGTGCTAATAATAAAAGGCGACATGCCACAACTTTATTAGGATCTCTTTGTTTCACCTTGTTTTTGGACATATCAGCCATTTCAAAACCGATTTTCATCGAATAAACTTTTGATACCCCTTAGAACTGCATGCTCTTTGACATCTCATAGAGTGGTTTCTGAATATCTCGCAAAACGTTAAAAGCTAAATCCTCACCTCGACCAGAACTGTACACACCCTTTATATCAGAGTGAAAAATCGCCACACAAATCGTGCAACATACAATCAGAAACTGACTTTTTAATTGTGCTTGGAGTAAATATGACAGCAGGTTGACTCAAAAAGACAGAAGTGAGAAAAGGAGGGCAATTCCACGATAAAGTGGACATGACCATCAAATTTTCAAAATAGTCAAATCTCATTCATTTTGGTATCAAATGAATTTTGAATTTTTCATATTTGACCATCTTGTTAAAAAATTACATCATTTACTTTGCTAAATATGTGCATAAAATCAGCATAATTAAATTTGACATAATTATCTGAAAAATATAATGAAGTTAAATGAATGTAGCATGAGAAAACGAAAAAGGACGTAAAAACTTTGCCTTTGTTTTCAGAGTTTAAGGGTTGAACATCATTACCAAATCATCAAAGTGCAAGATTTTCTATGTGTTAAGCTTCAGCGAACATCGCAAATATGACCATCAATAATGTCACGGAGTTACGGTAAAAACTGATGTTTTTAGTATTGTTTGAAAATTACAAACATAAAAGGGTTTATTTTGATAGCCCAAATCATTCATCATAAGTACTAAAATGATGGTAACTCATTTTGTTAATTAATTAAAGCTGATTAAAATGTGTCACGGTGTTACAGTAAATGTCACACTGTGAATATAACACCGTGACTTGCATTGCAATAACACAGGACACATACCGGATTACACATGATAATTGACTGTTGAAGTGACCATCTGCTTTCTCTGTCACATTTAGTCAAAAGATAAAGGTTTTTCAAGGATTGTTCATAACAGATGGGTCAAGCTATATCCACAAAGATTATCACTTGTACTTGTTGCCAGCATCATGCAATTTTAACCCTTTCTGTGCCAAAAATCGAGAACTGTGTTTACAATACAGTGGGGTTTGATATGCCAATCAACACTCAGAGCACAATGGTGGGTTAAAATGGAAGCAGTCCACTCACAGTGTGCCACCTACCAGATTCATAACTATCCAGAGCAAACATCTCTGAAGGTTTTGAACTTTTAATTACGGTAAAGGCAACAGTTTCAGTTGAGTTGATACCCTTTGTTTAATATTTTTATCATAATTGACCATTTTATCACATGGTTTGACTCTTCTTTTGTAGACTCAAATGTGTTCCTAACATGATGAACAGTCTGAAGTCTTGCTGCAGCTTCCCTGGTATCCTAAAGAATTACTTAGGGCATACTGAAGCTAGATCGATGTGTCCACCAAAAGTTAATCTCACTAGAATACTACTTTCCTGTGCATGGTGCTGTGCACAATCTTACAAGTTTCACCATTAAAAGAGCCACACTCACTAGGATTTACATGTATGTGTATGAATGAGAATTTGCATTGTAATCATTTTTATGTACATGTTCATTTTCCAGTACATCTTTGAAAAAGAATAATAATTATGATACATTTTGTACCACACAAATTGCTTGAATGATTCTTTTTATTGCTACTGAAATTGCTAAGTGGGTTCACCTGGCTTTGTGACCAGAGGTATTAAAATCAAAGTTTCAAATTTGTATGTCATCTTTATATACAAATTGGACTTTTAAAGAGTAGTTGTAAACCCTAAAAGTTCACTCAGAAATATTTAACAAGCTTTCAATGATGATAGAGTGAATTATGTCTCAAAACATAAAGTATATTTTACTGAAAGAGCAGTGTTCCTGACTGTAACGTGTACAAACGGACATGTCACGGCGTTACAGTGCAAAGTTTTTCTTTACTTTGTTGTTTTTGTTAATCTGTTATGATTTCAATAATTTTCTGTTTTATCTGGAAGTGTTATACTGTGATGTCAAACATTCATCATGAATCATCATTTCATTCTACCTAATGGAGAAACACTATGAGCTGAAGTAAGACAACAGGATTCTCGATAGGTTTTCTACACACATTTCAGAGGTCACGGTGTTACAGTCACGGTGTTACGGTGCACTTATAAATCTATGTCAATTGATTCTTCAATCAAATTTTACTTCATTATCATCATTGAGTCTCTAGTACATCCAATGAACAGATCCACTTATCAAAGTGTTCATTAACTTCACAGAGTTTTGTCAGTAAACAAAGTGCACAATAACCCATGTCCACTTTGCGTCACGGTGTTACAGTGGTAATTAATCGTGCATAACTCATTTACCACAGCAGTTTTTCTTCCTTTCTTTTGCTTTCAAAATTGCTTATGACGATATGCATAGATACACAATAAAAAATTTTTCTCAAGTGTTACATTTTGATTATTATTTACATTTGATGAGTGAAATCATACTCAAAAGTGTCACGGTGTTATCGTGGAATTGCCCATTCCTTACAGGGGGGGGGGGGGTCCCCTGGGGGCCCCCCAGGTGGAGCATGGTGCCCATTTGATGGAATTGAGATTCTATCCCCCTAGGGATGCTACCTGCCAAGTTTGGTGAAAATCCATTATGGCATTTTCAAGAAAATGACGAAAATGTACAATTTGGGTCCTATTAGGACTCCTCCCCACTCCCCTCCCCTGGGTCCCAAGGGGGGCACCCCTGATTCCGCCATGAACAAACCTGAAACTACAGTCATCAATGTACTAATTCATAGTATTAACTTAGCTCTATCACTTCTGGCTCTAGAGAAGAAGATTTTTTAAGATTCCTTAATTTTAGGGGGTTTGGGCCCCCCCCCCCCCCCCCCGGGCCCCTAGGTGGGCCATGGTGCCCATTTGAACAAATTGAGATCCTATCCCCCTAGGGATGCTACCTGCCAAGTTTGGTGAAAATCGGTTCAGGGGTTCTCAAGAAGAAGATGAAAATGTAAAAGTTTACGCACGACGGACGACGGACGACTGACGACGCACGACGGACAACGGATGCCGGACGAAGAGCGATCGCAATAGCTCACTTCGGCTCAGGTGAGCTAAAAACAACAGGCAGCGTGACCCTTTTCATCTTTCTGCCTTCGAAAGGGTCCCAATGACGAAATTTACAAGACAAATCAACCGCTATGAAAACGTGATCTGTAAAGATGTAAAAAGTGCCACCCGCTCCCGTGACGTATACACACAGGCACAGCGTGTGGATGCCATTGAGTAATATGTGCACCATACACACGCATAAATTGTGGAGAGGCCATTTTGTGTGATGGACTTGGGTCGTTCTTTGAATCATATGGACTTGGGTCGTTCTTTGTATCATATACATGATATTCTGCTATAGAGATGAGAGAAGGATGAGAGAGGGCGCTGAAGACTTCCGGGGTACAATGTAATTAGGATTTATCATTTATACACAAGATGAGTCCATGCATAAGCTACAATTTCCCATGTCAAACTAATTTGGCCAAAAATTGGACTTGGGTCGTTCTTACATGTATATCGTCGCCTGTTCGGCAGAAGGGCCCAAGCATGGAATTTCTACCCCCAAATCGATTTTTGTTTTTCTGCATGTTCTGGTAGAGTTTTACACGCTCTTTCATATCATGTTGAAAAATTGATTCAAAACGACGTCATTTTTACAATATCGCCTTAGCACCACGATGCAAAATTGTGTTCCAAGCAGAAGGGCCCATACGATTGTGCGCATGCGCACCAAAGTTCAGTCTTTCTGCTGTGCCGCGGAATTTCATCTCCTGTTACCAGCAGAAAGGCCCCAGGAACGCACCGTCGTATGCTGCCTACCGGGTAAGCAAAACAAATGCTATTGACCTTTCGAAAGTAGAGAAGATGTAATAGTTTTGTTGTAATTTTCTGGATCGTGCTAATTTAATTGGAAAGTAGACTATAAGAGAAATTTCACCCTGAATTTGAACGGTAGGGCCTACATCCAAGATTTTCGTTAATACGACAATCCTCTGCTCGATAAGTCCCATTCATTCAATTTTATGTGGTGTCAATCGGTTGACTCCATGTATGCCTCGGCCATGGTCGATCCACTTCTACAAGTAGACGGTCCAATAAAATACAAGTACAAGAAGAGTCTACTAAATTCTAAAAGGTCAAAGTACAAGTAATAGGACATTTTACTCACAACAATGAAAACTACATGGGGATTATAAATTGTAATCTGTGTGCACACTGTGACTTGTGTACAATTTGGTCTTCGAGACCTATCCTAGAAGACTAGTAGTATTAGTGTTGGAGTTGGCACTAGACACTCATAGTATAGAGCACGTACCATTCCAGTTTATAAACTAGAAATGTCGCTACAGCGACTGGTTATACCCCCGCCAAACAACATTTCATAAGCTTTGGCCAAAACAACATTTCATAAGCTTTGGTCAAAAAACTGAGGAAGTAATTAAATCCGCAAGATCTTTCCTTGATCTTCTGCCATTAATATGCCGTTACCATGGCAACGTACTTTCGGGTACTGTCGAAAAATGCGCCTTGCACATCTAAAACCAAAGGCACACATCTGTACCAAGTTTCTTGGAAATTGGGCAAAAACTGAGGAAGTAGTTTGCAACACAAAATTTTCCATCATTTTGGCTCATAATATCTGAGCTGTTACCATGGCAACATACTTTTTGTCACTGTCAAGAAATGTGTCATGCTGACCTATATCCTAAGACAAACATTCAATATGAATTCCATGAGAATTGGAAGAACACTGATGAAGCAGTTTTGCCATGAAGCATTTTGCCCTATATTTTACCAATAACATGCCGTTACCATGGCAACGCACTTTTTGCCACTGCGGAAATATGTGTCTTGCACATTAACATATTCAGATGAACATCTGTACCTAATTTCATAAAAATTGATCAAAAACTGTGGGAGGAGTTCGCGACGCAAGATTTGTACCCATTTTTGCCCATAATATGCCGTTACCATGGCAACGTACTTTTGGGTACTGTCAAAAAATACGTCTTGCACATCTACAACCCAAGGCACACATCTGTGCCAAGTTTTATGGGAATCGGTTGAAAACTGAGGAAGTAGTTTGCGACGCAAGATTTGCAACGGACCGACCGCCCGACCGACCGACCGACCGCCCGACCGTCCGCTGATTCCTATATACCCCCTTCAAACTTTGTTTGGCGGGGGTATAAAAAGAAACTATAGGGGGAAAATCTTGTAGGCCTATCTTTTTAAAATTATCAAACTTTATTGTGAGTTTACATCAATATCCAACATTCAAAAAGTAGTGAAAACCTGATCGACCGCCAAATGTTAGATGTAAATGGTAAGTGAATTTTTACAAAACAACTTTATTCCAAAAGTCAACAAAATATGTCCGAATTTTAGAGGGCTGACTACAGAGGGCCTAGTGCTAACTGCACACAAACAGATACGACTGTATGTTGGGTTCGTGCGTGTTGAAGATCCTATCACTTGTAATTGGACCTTCAACTTGTGTAGAGACTAGAAGTGTCAACATGGTGCAGAGAAAAGACCGACCGGAAGGTAAATTCACATTTGGAACACAGAAAATACATAAAACTCCTAAAGTTAGACCCTAGATGTAGTGATAACTGTACTTCTTGTAAACAATTAGTGTGAACCCAAACTCTTCTCCATAAATTTTGCATTCCTCTGTGTAAAAGGTCCTTTGTATAACTTGTAACTGGACCTTAAAGTTTTACTTAAATAAGTTGTAAAAAGTTAGAGTTTAATTAGATCTAGACCTTGTTAGTCTGGAACTAAGTGGGAAGGCAGCCATATTAGAAGAAAAAAATAGGCCTCTTTATGATTTAACCTAAATGCAGATTTTAAATGTGTATCACTGTTGAGCAGACTGTTTTTAGCTCATTTTGGGTAATTACCATGTACTTTAACATTAGCATTAAAAAAGCTACATTGTTCTGCAGGCAAGGCAAGAGTTACTTTATAATCTTACACAGAAGGTCCCAGTCCAACGGTTTCACTGTAATTTTTCACCCCACTTCAGTACACAGTACACATCTCTGAGAGCCAGGGAACCCAGTGAGCCTCTTCAATACACATCCCTGAGAGACAGGGAACCCTGTCAGCCTCTTCAGTACACATCCCTGACAGCCCGGGAACCCAGTCAGCCACTTCAGTACATGTACACATCCCTGACAGCCCGGGAACCCAGTCAGCCACTTCAATACACATCCCTGACAGCCAGGGAACCCTGTCGGCCTCTTCAGTACATGGGTGCTGTTCGTTATTCCGAAGGTTCGCTATTCCGAAGGTTCGTTATTCCGAAGGGTCGTTAATCCGAAACACGCAAATTTCCTATACCTAGAGGTTCATTAATCCGAAAATGAAAAAGGGTTCATTTATACAAGAATTTGTGGCGTTATTCCGAAGGTTTGTTATTCCAAAGATTGGTTAATCAGAAAATGAAATTTGGAACAATGAACCTTCGGAATAACGAATCTTAGGAATAAAGAGCCTTCGGAATAACGAACCTTCGGAATAAAGAGCTGTAACCTCAGTACACATCCCTGACAGCCTGGGAACCCAGTCAGCCACTTCAGCACACACATCCCTGACAGCCCGGGAACCCAGTCAGCCACTTCAATACGCATCCCTGACAGCCAGGGAACCCAGTCAGCCTCTTCAATACACATCCCTGATGGCCAGGGAACCCAGTCAGCCTCTTCAATACACATCCCTGACAGCCAGGGAACCCTGTCGGCCTCTTCAGTACACATCCCTGACAGCCAGGGAACCCAGTAAAACACTTCAGCACCTAATGCTCAGGTAAAAAAAAAAAAATGGCCTGCCTGGTTGATGGAAATTATATAAGATTAAGAAACCAGTATACACTTTAATCAACCATGATTAACACTGTCAGTCATGTAGTGTTTCCTATACTGTTCCAGTGCTGTATATAAAGAGAGTCTGGCCAACTCATAAATTGAACGCCATGTCGTTACCCAGCGTACAATGCGCTTAAAGGTGCATGGTCCCGGTGTTTTAGTCAAATGCATACGTGGGCGCACGGCGCAAGTTTCCTATAGAGACCTACGCTATCGACTTCTCTTTGGCGCTTACGCTTTGGCCCACTTTCCTGAGTCCGAAGAAGTCCGATTCAGTGTAGTCAGTGGTCCGATCACAGTTCGGCTCATGAATCGGCTGAGGGGGTGACAGCTTTAGCAAACTTCTTTTGTGATGTCACAATAACAAGCACATGCACGCACCCTGGCATTACTACAGACTGCGCGATGCGCAAAGAAGACAACAAAGGCAACGTTACTTGGCAACACCTACGCACTTTACTCTTGATGACAGCTCAACTTCGGTAATCTTCGCATCAATGCTAACGATGATCGGCAGTATCATCAACAGCGCCATCTACACTACCGGGACTATGCCCCTTTAAGGTTTAAGCGTGTGCACTTGTGGCGTTTGCATGTACGCGCAGGATTCCCAAAGGCGCAAGGCACTCTGTTGCTTGTCTTTTCTTTCTTTTTTTCTTAGAGAGAGAGAGAGAGAGAGAACAATCAATCATTTTTACACATTAAAATAGACACAATACAGCACGCAGGTATATAAATGATAGGGAACCTGTCTAAAGGACATAATTCCTGAATATATGATAAATCATTGCTGTAAAAAAAAAAAAAAAAAAAAAAAATCACAGAAAGCCGTCTCGTAAACTGTAACTAGACTGTATGCTATACAAGTTGCCCAGGGAACAAGAATATTATATAACAAAATGATACATAAATTTACAATTCTAAGTGTGCACAGATGGTAGACGAATTCAACAGTTTTTACTGTTTTGCACATAAATAAGCATCAATTTCCATCCTATTTAGTCCCATGGGGAATTATGTCAAATGTATTATGTATGAAACTGATGTGAAGGCCTACTAGTACGTATGTAATTCAAAAGGAATACACCTCAACGTGAAAACGTCATCAGCAAGTCCGTATAAAGGTATATAAAACGATCTTAAATTGTTGAAAAATAATTGAAATAAAATACCTTGAATTGAACTATTAAAAGCACAAGTACCTGGATTACGTAATATATGAGGGATATCCGTTCCAAATATGAAACTATGATCATGACCATTGAATACATTGTAGATATGAAAAAAAGTTAAAACAACAAAAACAAAAAGCAAACAAAAATGTCCTAATGGCGACCGGTATACCTCCGCCATATCACGTCTTGACAATGTTACATGACAGCTTCACATAATTGGCAGAAAAAAAAAATGGCATGTTTGTCACAAATTTAATGAATTGAGTGTTTACTTTCCTTGAACTAGGTGTGAATGGATGAATTGTATTGTTTGAGAGAGCAAGTACTATTAAGGAATTTGAGCATTTTTACTTTGACCAATCTATTTTCATGGCAAATCGTTGAGCGGCTATTTTAAGAATATGTGGAAAATCCCGTCGCTCTAGTGTTTTCACTTGACATTTGACCATCATTGCCAAAATCTTTCCGTACGAGTCACTGTCATAACGGTGGCATGCAAATACCGTGTTTGGCTTAGAGTTCATGCATTTGGTAATCTCCAAGGTATGGTGGAACTGTGCAATAATATTTCAACAATAGAGAGTATATTATTTTTAACACTTTACTTGACATTAATCCTTGACCTTTGCCCCCCCCCCCCAAAAAAAAAAAAAAAAATGAAAAGAGAATCATGGTCAGGCAGTAAGTTTCGTGTCTGGAAATGCATGTACTCACCTTCAGAAATGGGATATGGCAGTGTATGGGGGAAATAGTAATATTTTAAGAATTTAACCATTATTTTTTTTTTATCTTTCACTTTGAGCGTGTTTACCCAAAAGTTTACAAGCTAAAAACAAGATTTTATCCACTCAAACATGCATACGTGTCAAGTTTCATTGGGATACCTGAAACGGACTTGGTGTCCACAAAATTGATTACGGAATGAAGGACAGAGTTAGGGAAGGAAGGACGGACGACTCAAAACATTATGCCTCCAGGCGACACTTTGTATGTTATGGCGGTGACATACAAATGTGAATCAAAACTTGGATAGTCTGAAAGCATCCAGTATAGGCCTACAACTATCTTTGCACCATCCAAATGAGCGTCGTAAAAATGTCATATAATATTCATACGGCCTATAAACAATAAGATGTCTTTAATTTATGTAGATTAGACCTGATAATTTTCTCCACAAACGTAACAGCTCACACACATGAGAGGGGCAGACTCCTAACGCATGCCACACACACAAGCACATAATACACACATTATTACATCCACACATAGTACAAAGTATGTTCCAGAGGAAAATATCAATCTCTCTTTCCTTATCTCCTTCTCTCCCCCTCTCACTTTCTCTCTTTCCCTCGCATAATCTTTCCCTTATCTCTTTCCACTGACCCAATCTCAGTATAATGAGCATGCAGCGGTGTGTATTTTTCATGGAGGTAATTTCGCCGTTGGGCTGAATCTTCAGTTTATCTTTAGTTTATCGCAGCTAGATATCCAAATATCTTTTGTATTTACCTTCTACTTCAGTGAGGTACAAGTAGACGCAACCACTGCACCATGACTGATATCGGGGATGTCCCAAAGGCAAGCAATATTAGCGCGTAACTGCGCGTGATGAACAATGGGCACTGCGTGTAAGCTCTGCTCGCACCCGCGTGATTGACTTTGGTAACGACATGGTGCCTGTAAATCACGGGACCAGCTTTTGACCAATCGCAGGCTTCAAAACACATAAGCCGAAAACCGAGTTGGCCAGACTCTCTTTGTAAACGGCCTATAGTCTATAGCCTATAGGTCTAGTCCGGTCAAGACTAGACCTAGATTGCCACAGAGTAACATTTGGTATACATTTTGGTGACTTTGGAATAGTTTTTTTTTTTTCAATTAAGATATTGAGGTCATGTTTTCACTACCTTTTGGATGTTTAAAACCAATGAAATCTCACAATGAATTTGAAGTAGCAAAATGTAATCTAACAAAGAATTTTTTGAAGCAAATGTCCATGAACAAGAAGGCAGTAGACATCTATAATTTACCATTACTGGAATGTTAAGCCTACTATGAGTGTGCCATCCCATAAGTTATGGGCAAAGAGTAAAAGTCAGATGTACATTGTGGTGAATTAGGAATAAAGTTGTATCTTCATAATTGACTTGAGATTTGGAGGTAATGTCATCACTACTTTTTAGATGTTTAATACTAATTTAATCTCACAATGAATTTGAATTAGCAGAAACAAAGTAAATATTTGAAGCAACTATCCTTGAACAAGAAGGCTGTATAAATAATACTATTTCACAACACAAAAGAATGAAATTCACTATGCATACACAATTTACAACTTGAATTATATATAGTGGATTTATGTTTTGTTTGACAGTGGAATTAGAGCATTAGATCTGCCTTTATCAGGTTCTAATCTTGTAAGTTTTTACTCCCATTTTCAGTAACAGTTTGAAATCTTGCTAAATATAAGAGCTGAATAAATATCAAATGTGAAGAGTATTCATGCAATTGAATTTCTTATTTTTCAATTTATACAGGGCATGCCAATGATGCCATGGATCAGCCTTTACCTCTGGCAGATGCAGCAAGGCGTTCTCAGCCATTCAAAGTCTCGCAGCTCAAGCATGATCAATTCTTTGATCTAAAGAAGCTCGCTGGTGTCATCCTGAACAACAACGTGAAGGATGTTGGTGGAGAGAAGGTTTCCTGGTGCAAGATCCAGCACATAGTGTTTGAGAAGCAAGAGCCCCACATTCTCAAATTCAGGTATACCTATGACGAGAATTTCCGCGAACTGAGAGTGTCTGCCTTAAACAGGACATCCAAGAAGCTTCTTCTCCAGACCCTTCATCCTGAGCCTTTGAAGATGTCTCAGGTGAAGAAGCTTGATCTAGTCAGCCTATGCGACTCCAATGTGATACCACCTGTGTATCACAACTACTACAGAAGTCTGCCAGCCGAGGATGTCAGTGTTGATGATGAAGATGTGTTGAGGCCTGAGGATTAAATCTCGCATATTTTCTCACAGCTTTCATATCACCAGTATCTGTCTCCTTCATGCATTCAAGCTATGATGATGTTTGCTTTTTTTTAATAGGAAGCAAGGCTTATACAGTGTGCATTGCATTTTTGTACGTATTTAGCTTAGCTCTTGGTTATAAATGCAAACAAGGAAGACTTGAATGCAATGTAGTACACTTTCAGTATTTACATATTGCTATTTCCCACTGTCCGCAAAGCAGAACTCAAAAGGGGATCTACCCGTAGACCTTTAGAGCAGCAAAGCTGTATACATGTATAACCAGATTTGTTTTTACTTTCAGAAAATGTTGTCTTGCCTAGTAACATGCTCTTCAAAACATCAAATGGGAAATGCCCTTTGAAGGTCCTTTAATAGATAATTAATTTTGTCCAACAATCCCTGAAAGGTTGAAACTATGTTGCCTAGCATTTTCTGTTACAGAATATCTTAAAGGGAAGAATGCAAGTGTTGTGTAGGTTTCTCTCACATGTCTCTGTAAGGAGGAAATATTTTAAACCAGGGGACTGCATAATGGTCTCCTGTTTGAGTGTTACATCTTTGTAGCAATTGCTGCCTTGCCCTATAGCATGTACTTCGATTGGCAGATGCCCAAATACAAGGTAACAATGATGGGATCATAAGTAGGATGAATATGCATAGTGTCATTATACAAATGATGCACAGGAGAGAGTGGATCGGTGAGAATTGGATGCATGAGTTTAACTTTGGAACTGTTTAAACCCACGAGCGCAGCAAGTGGGTTTTTCCATTTCTCACTGATCCACGAAATAGGCCTGTGCATCATTTGTGTTATAAATGGGCCCGTAAAATTCATAAAATACAACTATTTTCCCCATCATGCGTCAGGTACACCTACAACACTATGCAAGACTTGAGCCATGCGTTCGGATTTTACTGGATGCATGGCTCAGTGTGAAGCAGTAAAAAAATCAGTGCATGACAATTGACCAATCAGATTGCAGAGATCCTCAAGCCCATTTTATAAAATTTCTTTTTATCAACCTTACCAACTCAATTAGAGAGTGAAACTGTTTCACTATTTTGTTTCCAGCTGTAGAAAGGAAGAATGAATTTAACAGGATCCTGAGGCTGGCAGCCTAAAACCCCTGCCCATTTGCAAGGAAGTGCATAGGTCTCACTTGAATAACCATCCATTTGTAGGAATTCTATTTTCTATACAGGTCCTAAGCTTGCAATTGCATGTTGCATGAGTTCTGTTTCATGAGTTCTGTTGATGTGTACTGGTGTATACTTGCATAATGCAGGTATGTTGGCACACCTGAAACGCCAGGAGCCAGTATGGGGCAGCCAAGCTGGAGAAGCATCTATAAAAAGAACTGTAGCAAGAGAACCCTCTCACACCAGTGCGATTGATTTGGGGGAGGGGGGATTTGCAGCCCTTGCGTAACATTGGTTCAATTAATTCCATGATTTTTTCACGGAACAAAAGCCAAGAGGATGTGAACACCCTAACCCATAAACTCTTGTCGTTTGTGATATGTATCAATTTAATGGTGGTCAATTATTCAGTTAACTAACTTTACATGAATTGTAATAAGAAAAAAATGAGTTGAAATTAGATTCAAGAGATAAGTCACCGGTTAAAAAATAAGATTTACATTATAGTGACTTATTTGTCTTGTATGCATTGTAACAATGGAATCCAATATGAAGATAAATATTAGTTATTTAGTTTTTACAAAGGTTAATGTCACTTCAAACTTTCCAGACTTAATAAACAGTAAACAAATTTGGGACTTGGCTCAGACACGTTGTGATCATAGGGCTGTTTTGATCATTTTGATCATTCCAACAAACCTATTCTAACTGAAATATAAATGACTACTTTATCGTTACTTCATCAACAAAATAAAATAAAAATCATTCTGCAGTTGAGGGTTTGATAAATTTCCTTCTCTGAGTGCAGATTTCACACTATTTATGATATGTAGTCAATGCTTGTTTTAGGCTTTTGTATACTTGAATAACTGAGGTAAGGGTATTTTCTCACTTTGAGATTGATCTCTTTTTAGAAAGCTTGACACTGATGTTGAATGAAAGCAGGAATGTAAGATGAAAAGTTAATATCAGTACTGAATGTATGACATAACTTCAAAACAGGAAATGGCAATGCAGTGTTTGGCGCAAATGATTTACATCATAACAAGGTAACACGGGACTAATTTGTCTTACAACTATATTATCAGAAAAGAATGTACCTCAATAAATGTGAAAACTGAACTAATATGAATTTGCAGATTTCACACAAAATATAACCCAATTATTTGTAATTTGGAAATATTGTAGAACATGCAGATTTAATCAGTGTGTTTATCTCAATCTTTAGCAAAAACAATTCAATGAGAAATTGCAAGAAT
The DNA here is from genome assembly GCF_964275005.1 of Diadema setosum. Classification (NCBI taxonomy): domain Eukaryota; kingdom Metazoa; phylum Echinodermata; class Echinoidea; order Diadematoida; family Diadematidae; genus Diadema; species Diadema setosum. Next base: position 16,437,993 of record NC_092691.1, read on the forward strand.
TGTTTGACTCTTGACTTGAAAAATCTATCATTATTGGGTTTTAATTATCAGCTGTAAGTTGACACAAGAGGCCAAAATGAACTGGATTTTGGCATGTATTGAGTTTTTTTTTTTTTTTTTTTTTTCATTTCCATCTGAGAAGATGGCTGGATAGCCCATATTCAGCTATGTTAAGCTGGTCTTCCATGGGGTCCAGTTGGATGTGATGACTGAGTCATCCATTACATGATTGATGTATATTTTGACAATATTCCATTTGTTTTTATTTGAAATAAAGATTTTCCCATAAGAAAAGCTTTTGGAAATATTCATTTCCTTTTTTTAAATACACTGAGGTGACCTGAAAATAAGTTGTGGTGATTGCATGTGAATGGATGTAATAGGAAAAAGAGCTGAAAGAGAAGAATCTATGTATGTGTGTGTGTGTTTGTTTGATTGAGTGATGACTGATTGTATGTTTAATTCATACATTACATGATTGATGTGTATTTTGACAATATTCCATTTGTTTTCATTTGAAATAAAGATTTTCCCATAAGCAGGGCTCGACACTAACGGTGGCCCGGTGGTGCGGGGCCACCAAAAATGAAAGTCGGGCCACCAAATTTCAAAAAGGGCAAATTTGGTGGCCCGCCTCGGGTCACCAAATTTTTTTTTAAAGTGTGTCAATAAACTTCTAACTTTTTGTGCCGGAAATGCATAAATGCATGCAGTGAGTTAATGTTTTTTAATATTTGTTTTTTGGGGCCACCAAATTTTTCTCTCGGGCCACCAAAAATTTGAAATTGATGATGTTGGTGGCCCCATCGGGCCACCAAAAAAAAAAAAGTTAGTGTGGAGCCCTGCCATAAGAAAAGCTTCTGAGAGCATTTTTCTTTTTTCTTTTTTTTAATACAAATGAGGTGACCTGAAAATAAGTTGTGGCGATTGAATTTGAATGGTTGTAATAGGAAAAAGAGCTATAAAGAGAAGAATCAATCTGTGTATGTGTGTGTGTTTGTTTGATTGATTTTAGTCAATACTGTACTACATTGAAGTGGTGACTTGGTGTTCAATTGACTAAACAGAAAAAGAAATAACAGCCAAATCTATAAATTAATCTGATGTAGATTTCCTTTCCTAAAGTTTCTTTTTATTCTCAAAAGTTTGATAATTTTAAAAAGATAGGACTACAAGATTTTCCCCCTATAGTTTCTTTTTATTTTTCAAAAGTTTGATAATGTTAAAAAATAGGCCTACATAAATTATTTTGGGGTTTTTTCGTGGTCTATATTGCACCATTTAAAAAGTTCAATAATAATGGAGATATTTTAGGAAGCTTAGATATTTATCACTATCGAACCAACGTGACTTACATAAACGACCAAACATTTCATTTTGTGATCAGAAACCAAGAACTCTAGGAATATTGATATTTTTAGTGTGTATTTCTTTTTTTCGGGGGGGGGGGGGGGGAGAGGGGAGTGGCCAATTAAAGAGACATTTCAGTAAACTTTGCTAAAACATAGGCCCTACCTGAAAATCTGTAATAATGGTCAAAGTCAGGGTCGTTATTTTACTTTCATACAGGCCCATACAGCTTAAAGATGAATACATGTTTTCAAAACTTGAGGCTGTTATTATGTGCCATTGGTTCTAAATTCTAAGGAATTTTGAGTACACACTGTATTAGATTGTGTAATAGTCTATTGCTGTCATTTGCAATTTAGATTTGAAGTAAATGAAGTATTACCGACATAAATTCCCGTAATTCCTTGCCTATAAATTTACTGTAGCAAGGTTAGTGTCAGACCCTTTCACATGTCAAAGCTGGAATAAAATATAAAGTGCATCTAGGTATAACTTACTGACCAACAACCGTCATTTCTCAAAGTTTGTTTAAAGCCGCATAACGTAATGTTTAATACTACTTGCTATGTCATGCTCTACAACACATACTGTAAGTCTACGCACAGGGCCCTTCTGTGACAGCGCGTGCTTCATATCGACGTTCCCAGCAGAAGGGCCCTGAGTGCGTGGGCCCTTCTGTGATGAGGTGGTATGTACGTTTATGTTCCCGGCAGAAAGGCCCCAACAGAAAAGTGAGTGTAAAAAACTACTAAATATTATTACTTCAAATTTTTAAGAATGGTGTAGAACAATATTGACTAAATTCTGATCAATTTTCAGCCAGTAAGATTAAAAACTCTGTTTTGTAGAGCCACTCAAACATTAAAAATACTATATCTCGAAAAGTATTTTTTCCATGCGCGCAGCTCCTAGGGCCCTTCTGCCGGGCAGGCGACGATATTCATGTCTTCAATTGGTAATAGCTGGGCCGAGGATGTGTTTGAGGATCGAGACCAGGGTGGTACCAGGGGTATTCTGAAAATCTTCCTTTACAAGTTTCTTCCTAAGTTTCTTCCTAAGTCAGAAACTTAGGAATTAAAGTGCCTAGGAAAGACAGAATTGGTATTCTGAAAAGGTAGGAACTTAGGTCCTGTTTACCTTTGGGAGCAGTGATTTAAAAGATGTTCAAGATATCACATTTAATGCATACGTGTAGGTCAGTTAAAAATGTATCACAAAACATCCTACCATATAAAATTTTCACAATAAAGCGTAAAATTTAAGGAGATATCACTATTTTTCTTAAAAAACCATAACTGTATACAAATTATTTCTAGTCTAGAAACATTTTATTGTTCACATTTTGTATATTTAACAATACTAAACATTGATTATATTGGTCCATATTTTTACATTGGTTGTTTCCATCTCTAATTCACAGTTTAGAACTATTTTGAAGCACTAAAGCTGGGTATTTGTTTCATAGATCTGCAAAGGATGGTAAATTATGCCTTTAATGCAAATTAGGCCATCCTTATCCCCGCACACGTCCTTTCCTAAGCCAATACGAAATGCCGTAGGCCTATCATAAGGAACCAACCAATCAAGGACGTAGGGTCAAATACATGTGTGCGTGGCATGCCCCCTTTCTTATGCCCATCTCGCGCATCAAACATGTTGCGTGCAGTGAATGACAAGCGCGCCTATCACGATGATTTGCAGCTTGCTATTCTTAACAACATACTTATGACAAGGGTGGGGCTTTCCTCAATATTTTCCTAAAATTCGTTCCAATAAGTGCATTCTAGAATACCAACTTTCTTCCTACGTAGGAAATTTGCATATCTTATCCTCATTAGCATATCTTCCTAAGTTTCTTCCTAAGACGTAAGTTTAGGGAAAAAAAACTTAGCAAGGCACTCAAGAAAAACTTAGGAAGATTTTCAGAATACCACTGTGACTGGCACTGAAAGGAAAAAATCCTGACGTAGGATGAAATTTCTTCTTGGAAGGATTTCAGAATACCACCCCAAGCACTCCTCCGACACTGCACTGCTAGAAAACCGACCAGGAAGTGTCTGATTTAAAATATATCTTCAAAGTGGTTAGGTTATAATCGATATTGACTCCAGATAAAAAAGCTGCTTCTACGGTCCAATTCCTGTTGCGACGTTAAGGTTTTAAGAGGGTAACTGACATGATCTAAATGATTTTAGGCCTACAAGAACAGAATGAAACCGACAATGTAAAACAAACACTTCCCTTGGTAAAGTTATTCAGGAGAATCTTACATCCAAAGCGACGTGAAACTGCTAAACCGTGGGTACATTTGGGCGACGAAAGATTCGCACAGCCCTAGCTTCGCATCGTGAATTTGGCGATAGGTCCAGCCAGCTCGCCGAGGCACGCAGAGGGTACGAAAGTATAGTAAAGTACAAGTAGGCTACGTAGGCTCCCCACACCGTTTACGACAATTTCGTGCCTTGTACAGGACGCGGACTAGCTAGTAGTAGTAGGCTAGTAGTAGCACTAGCAGCTTCCGCCAGCGAGCAGCAGGGTGAATTACCGAGGCAGCCTATGGCGACTGAGCGCTCTGCCCTTTGATCACTCGCTAACAATCAACAATCCTTGATCTCACATTTATTACGACAAGAGTCACACAGTTTTAGACAATGTCTTGAAGTACTCACGAATCAGTTCCATCCGAGAGCATTCTTCCCATACAGAGGTAGTTGTGATCTTTCCACTAGTACCTACGTATTCCTGAACAGCAAAATGGGGACACTGCCAGTAAAGTCGACGAAATCTCAATATGACCATCCATCAGTAATCAACTTCCGGTTTCGGTGAATTTTTATCTATCGATCACGAAAACCGTTTAGTATTGTATGCGTAAAAATACCAAGAGGGTGAACGATTGTGGATAGACACCTAGAATATTTCATTTCATTTTTTATCTCATTTATTCATTTTCATTTTCAACAAAAATATAAATGTACAAAACATATGATGTATATCTGAAGACAACAATATCCATATAGGCCTATAAATATGCCAAAATATTTAATCACAATAATAATTTGCCATTTTTTAGAACTTTGCTGGCTCAGAACACCTTCATCTACGATGGGCCAAAGTATTGGAACTCACTTCCCATCGATATAGTAACACTACTAACAGCAAAAGCTTTGAATTCTTTCAAGAATAAATCAAAATCATTTCTATTGAAATCTTATGAAATATACAACCGAATTAGGTTCGTTTTTAATATCTCAATCAAGTCATCATTTTTACAAGCATTAATCAATTATGCAGAAATCATTTTCTTTTTACTAGAGAAAAATAATCCGTCAAACATAAGTCCTCCTCAGATGTTACTGTTATTATACCGTATAACAGTGTGTCTGTTCTCTCTTTTTCGTATGTCCGCTCTTCTGCATTCTTTAGGGCCTATATGTACCCAATCCTTCGCAATATCAATCCAGGGTGAGTCTTATCATTAGACTTAATCATGAAATCCAGTCTGTCCACTATGGCGCGTAAGCAGTTATGACAGTTTCATTTTTTCCCCTTTTCTTTCTTTTTTCCTTTTTTTTTCTTTTTTTTCCTTCCTAAGTTGATTTTATGTCAGTTGACATTGGTTTCATTGATTTTGTTTCATATAATGTTTGTAGTTTCATTAAGTCATATTTGTTCCCTTATGCAACGGCGTAAATCCGGAGGAGTGGGGGGGGGGGGGGGGAGGTGGGGATGATCGGCGATAGTCACCATTACACTACAAGCTCATATTACCGGACCGGCGCAGCCTGAGGGGGGGGGGGGGGGGGGGGGGGAGAGAAGCTTGGTCGCCCCCCCCCCCCCCACACACACACACACTTTACAGGGATTGAATGTCCCACTCTTTTGCATGAAATATAAAGTGGGAGGGAAGTGGCAGCAAAAACATGAAGACTTTTTGTTCTTGTTTTTGTTTGTTTGGGGTTTTGGGGGGTTATTGTGTTTTTTGTTTTTGTTTTTGTTTTGTTTTTTTTTTTTTTGTTTGTCAGCCGACTTTTGGTGGAAAATCACCGTTTTGTTGTTGTTTTCTTGTCTTTTGATTTTCCTTCTGCTTGACTTACAGGCGATTTTGATCCCCCCCCCCCCTTCAAAAACGTATAGCGCAGCCGTGAATAATGCCCAAATAAATTCAATAAAAATTAATGGTAATAATGGATCTCCATTTCTTTGCATGTAATAACGTAGTAGATTTTTTTCCTGTAGCTATTGTATTTTTAAATTTTCTTGATTTAAGTCAATAAAGCAATCATCCCAGGGGCATCGTTCCGTTTTAATGATGGTGGGTGGGGGAGGGACTTGGAGTTGGAATATCTGTGCGAGGGAGCGGAGCGACCGAGCGAGGGAGGTTGTGGGAGGGGGGTATCCCCTCCCACACGAGGAAGATTTTGCATTTTCAGACCTGAAATTCAGCGATCTGGTGGACACTTTTTGTGAATTTTGGATTTTTTTTCCTATCAAAAAACAAGTAAGAAAAAGAAATATTCATAGATAATTGAATGACTAAATCGTGGTATCAGCTCTTGCTCCACCTGTGCGACATCACTGTGAAGGCCTACTAAATAATGAGGTCTATCACCGGCGTAGCCAGGATTCGATCTTAGGGGGAGCGGTTAGATGCGAGGGAGCGAAGCGGGCGAGGGGACAGGGGGGTACCCCCTCCCACGGTGAGAACTTTTTGCATTTTGATGTTGTACACAGGGGCGTCACCAGCTTTTTTTTTCAATTAGGGGGGTGCGTTTAGGGGTTTTTCTCTCTAAAAAAATCGAGTGAAAATATTCACTCTTAAAGAAGTGAATTAAAAAAAGAGTGGATTTAGAGTGAAATTGGAGTGAATTTTGAGTGAAAATGTTCATTTTCACTCATTTTGGAGTGACCTCAGGGATCACTCGAAGATTTTGGAGTGATCCCTGAGGTTACTCTAAAACGAGTAAAAAGAACATTTTCACTCAAAATTCACTCCATTTCACTCTAAATTCACTCTTTTTTGAATTCACTCCTTTGAGAGTGAATATTTTCACTCGATTTTTTTTTTAAAGTGTAGGGAAACCAAGCGGGGAAAGGGCACCGGCGTAGCTAGGATTTTATCTCGGGTGGGGGGGGGGGGTGGGGCTGCTAGTATGCGAGGGAGCAAAGCGACCAAGCCCGAGTGAACGGAGCGAGCAGGGGGGGGGGGAGGTGTGGGAGGGGGTTGTTCCCCCTTTCACGAACACCCCCCTCCCACGGTGAGAACTTTTTGCATTTTGATGTTGTAAATGGTGCAATTTGATGCAGGTTTTTGCGTGTTTTATCGACTTGAAGCAGTCCCACTTGTTTAAGGTAGCAGTACATTTTGATGTATATTGTTATTAAACAATGTGCCTATAAATGACATCATTAATAAACTTCTTGTATTAACTCTTACACTGATGTCATGAACGCGACCGAGCCCGAGCAAGCAAGGCGAGCGAGGGGGGAGGGTGTCGTCCCCACTCCCACGGTGAGAACTTTTTGCATTTTGATGTTGTAAATGGTGCAATAATGATGCATGCCTTTGCTTGTTTCATCGACTTGAAACAGTCCCACTTGTTTTAGGTAGCAGTATATTTTGATGTATAGATTCTTGTTGAACAGTTTGCATATTAAAAGTACAGTATTTTGTATCATCCAAATAAACTTCCTGTTTTAATATTTTTTTTTATTTGTCATTGAACAATAAATATTAGCCTATGGTATCATTTGTATTTTGATAAACTTCTTGTATTAATTCTTACACTGAGGTCATGAACTCGACGGAGCCCGAGCAAGAGGAGCGAGCGCGGGGGGGGGGGGGAGGGGGTCGTCCCCCTCCCACGGTGAGAACTTTTTGCATTTTTATGTTGTGAATGGTGCAATTTGATGCATTATTTTCCCGTGTTTTATCGACTTGAAACAGTCTCACATGTTAAGGTAGCAGTACATTATGATGTAGATTATACTATTGAACAATTTTGCCTATAAAATTGTATCATTTAAATAAACTTCTTGTATTAATTTTTACAATGAATATTATGAACGCTGTCTGTTGAGCAATCAAACAGAAAAAGCATGCACACGAGGGTGTACATAAGGGGCATTAAATTTCTCTTCCCACACGAAGATGATTTTGTATTTTCAGACCTGAAATTCAGCGATCTGGTGCAAACTTTTGGTGTAATACTTGAATTTTTTCCAGCCCCCTCCAAAAAATAATAATTTAAACAAATAGTTGTTGCTGTTTTTTTTTCCATTGAAGTGTTAATGGCTTAATGGCTCTTATTCCGAGTGTGCATCATCTCTGTGTATAAGTCATGTACAAAGTATAGTGAGGTAGAGCTTAGGGGGAGGATGTGGGAGGGGGATACCCCCTCCCGCTCGATGGAGCTTTTGAGTTTTTAGAATTGAAATAAAGCGGTCTGAAGCACACTTTTTGTGGAAAATTCGAAAATTGTAATTCCCCATAGTGTACTAAGTCTATAGAAGGGACAAGGCAATGGGAGGGTGGCAAGATACCTCTTCCATATTCGATTTTATTTTTTCCGCCTTCCAAATCCCCGGTCAAAATCGGGGGGGGGGGGGGGCGACTGCCCCATCGCCCCCCCCCCCCCCCCCCCGGCTTGGCTACGACAGTGGGAAAGGGTTAATTGTTAATTGAAAGGAGGTAATATCCCTTTCCCCACGACGGAACTTTTGCATTTTTTTTTTCATTAAGTAAAGTGACAGATTTGGTGCACACTTTCGATGAAACATTGTAAATCTGCGCATATAGGTGTATTAAGTCCATGAAAAATAGACCGAACGGGGGAGGGTGTGGGATGGGATATCCCCCTCCCACACGAGAGAGACTGCTTTTTTTATCGAAATTCAGCAACCTGCCACCTGGTGGACACTTTGGGTGAAACAATTGGACGATTTCTAACAAAAAAGCAAGAAAATCTTTTCATCTCGGGAATTATAATTGATGGGGTGGGGCAAAATGGTGCGCTTGCCCCTCGAACATTTTTATGGAGGCAACCTTTTTCTGTCAAAAAGCAACAAAATATTCTCGTCTCGGGAATTATCGGGGGTGAGCAAAATGATATACTTGCCCCTCCATTTTTTTTTTTCATTTTTTTTTTTATGAGGCTAAGGCGCGCACTTGGGCTCACATTGTCAATATGGATTGGTCAGAAGTAACGTGTTGTACATAGACCCTATACTTGTAAGTAGCACACGTACATGCAAGCGTGTGTACACGTGCTACGTACCGTACGGATGTACAGTACGGTCGATAAAATTAATAGTTAACACTGTATAGAATACTAGTAAAATGTATAAATCAGTGCTGCTAGAGCCCGTAATGCGAATTGTTTTTGCCCACGATTTTGTTGTCCCTGGTGCAAAATGAAAAAAACAAACAAACAAACAAACAATAAACAAAAAACAAAAACAAGAATAATTATTTAGCGTCCGGCGTTGAGGTCGCTCGCAGACTGAAGTGGTGAGATTTTTTTTTAAGGGTCTGAAGGGACCCCCCT